>NW_023411633.1:0-93932 GCF_903995425.1 Onychomys torridus | reverse complement strand
CCCTCCTGTTCATGGTGGGGGCCGTTGCCCTCCTCATGGGCCTCCAAATCATAGTAGAAGTTGTTGTTGTAATTGTGGAGTTGCTCCATGGCTGCTGATCCTCAGAAGCCTAGTGACCTGCAACTTCCCTGGGGTCTTTGGCAGCAGCCTTGCCCTGGAGGCTCACAGCAGGTTGCTGTCACAAAGGTTCAGGCCCTCCTCTTACAAGACTGCTATTGTCTTTCTGTGTGCCTCCTACATTAGTGGGTGGGTCTCTGAAGTGGAAATGGGCTGGGGCGTGGCCCAAGCATAGGATCTGGGAACTACACTGAATCTTACCTTTAGGTGACCTGCTCAGATCTGTCTGTCTGCCCTGGCCCGTGCTTTTGGACCCCACAGAACAGCTTGGGAATGGGGCTTTGGGAGATTTCAGGTGGGTTTTAGCATGGAGAGTGGGGAAGGCAGGGAAAACTCAAAATGAGCACATGAGGCTTGGAATTTCTGAAGACTAGGGAATTTCTCATCACCCCAGACACCACATTTCCAAGTCTCTATGACACATGAGATGAAGACTGAGTGAACAGTTTCAGCTCTGTGCGTGTCTGCTTCATGAGTCTTCAAGGACACTGAAAGCTCAGCCCAGTCCTGGACCTCTACCTTCAGCACTGGCATTTTGTCTTACATTTACAATGTGTTGTGCAGCACTGCAAAAATGCCAGTGCAATCCTTGGAAAAGTTAACAGACTCCAGAGCGCAGGTGAAGAATCTGCATTAGAATGCTTATAGAAGGTCCTATCCAGTATTTCTCAGCTCTGCAAGCTCAGACACTGCACCAACTGCACACTTTGTGTTGCAGTACAAACTACTGTGGGTGGAGGGGGCCTTCACACAATAACCTGGGCAGAGTAAGCAACACAGTCTCTTGAAGGCCACAAACAGGGGAGAGGTAGTGTGCAGTTCTTGTGGTAGAGGGACTGCTCTCATTGACCGTGTTTCAGAGTGCTGGGGTTGGGCAGGGTTGTTAATAGGACCTGAGAAAGAAAATGCAGTGTTGTTCTTTGGTTTGTTTCTTCGCTTTGTGTACATCAGGCTGAACAGTGCTGTACTTCCTTGTGTTACACCCTCCCAAGGGTCACAGGTGTGCATAGAAAAGACTGGCTTTTTCTCAATTAACTAATTATTTTAAAAAAGAGGAGTACAGGATGAGAATCCACAGTCCTATGAGGCCCAAGATGCCATTCACAGGTTCCATTCATGGAGCATCAGCCTCAGTGAATAGACTGAAGCCACTGGCTATGGCAGCCAAGTATTGGAGCAGGTCACCAGATAAAACTGTGTACCTAGAAGATTGGTGGCAAGGTCCCGAATAGAACACAAGAAAGTCATCTCTTGCTGGAAAATCCAATGTGGAGCCTCAGGAACCTTCCTCTTAATGCCTCCAGTTCCCCCAATGAATCTCTCTCTCTCTCTCTCTCTGTCTCTGTCTCTCTCTCTCTCTCTCTCTCTCTCTCTCTCTCTGCTTCTCCATGTGTAGTCCCCACCATGAGCCCTTAGGGATTATCATAAGATGAAGCTGATTGCAAAATACCATCCAGAAGTCAGTTAGGAGAAGAGGCCATGGTGGTAGTGACAGCTGCAGCAGTGTGTGTATGGGGGGTCTGGGGGTTCAGGAAGGAGGATGGGGCAACACTGGTGTAGGAAATCTTCTTCCTACAGAGAAACAGTGGAAGCCAGAAGCAGCCAGGAACTCAGGCTCTCTGGAGACAATCTGAGGCCGTTGGAAACCACTGCTTTCACTCCATCCTTCCAAGACTGAGAACAGTTTTCAGACTACTCCAAAACCCATGGGACTGTAGGATGTGCCCTGAGCTCAATGGGAACTACACAACCTGGGAGCAGCACCTGTGCTCAGACTTCATTCCTCCTTCTAGAGTCCCTTCCTGCTCTTCCTGACCAAAGACAAACAGGGGATCCAAGGCTGCTGGGCCTGTCAGCTTTCACATCACCATGTACATCATATCTCCTGGTCAGCTCAGGGCAGATGTTCTTTGCAGTAGGAGTTGGTCACTGTGCAGCAGCACACAAGAGAAGGTGGAGCATTCAGGTCTAAATAAGACATCTCAATCATACCCCTTGCTCACGGCCATAGGCACCATGAGGATGACTGGTGGAAGATTCTTAAAGCCAGGGGAACTGGTTATCTCTACTGAAATATTATATGCTAGATCTGAAAAGGGGAGACCTCAGGTTCAGGGCCATAGATACAGCCCTAGTGAAATTCTGATACCTGCTACTACAGCAAGGGCTCTCAACTCAGCATGCTGGGAGACATCATAGAGACTCAAAAGCAAACTATCATGTCCCTGCAGCAGGCAAGATCCCTGGGGCACTCACATTCCCAGAGACTAAAAATGGACTATGGATTGCAAGGGCAGGAGAGCACGCTATTGGGACAACACCACACAGTAAGTAAGTTAGGTGCTCTCTATCTCACTAAGATGGACTTTGTTTATTTGGACCTGTAGCTTCACACACACAAAGAAGCAGTAGTACTTTTCTATGCACTGACTTTTCCAGAACATTGCTAGGGACTCAACCATTAGAGCTGCTATGAAGCAAAGCTCCCTGACTTCTTGAGTACTGAGGGTTCTCCAAGGCAGGTGACAAAATGCAGAGAGGAGACATATTAGTCAAGGTCTCTGAGCAGACAAGGGAGAGACCATATGCACCCTGAGCTGGAATGGAAGAAATGAACAGAAACCTCCCTCTGGCCTGGACGGATGGATTCTTCTCTCCCTCTCAAGCATCAGCACTCTGGCCAGTGTGGCTATTCTGGATGCAAGCTCCACAGAGAGTCATTGCAGGAAGGGGAGGTACTGAGAAAAAGTTAGAAGGATTCCCAGAGTAGGTGACATTCCCAAAATTTAAAAGAGGCACTGAGCTCTGTCATTTCATGGTTTTTGTTTTAAATAGGTTCATGGCAGTGTCTGGACAACAGCTGATGTAATTGTTAGATGGGTTAGTTCTCTGAGGTAGCATAGGCTGAGACACTGGAGGGCCCATGGTCCACATGGTCTAGCCTACACCAAGGAGATGATTATGCTCTCTTCACCTATTGCCCACCTAGTCAAGGGAGGCTCAACCCCGTCTCACCCCAGACCCCTTTGTCCATCCCTGACTAGGCTTGACAAAATGGTCCTTCAGGTTCCTGCTTTGCAGAGGAAACTGCCAGACATTCTACAGGACTCTAAAAAAAAGTGACCGAGAGACTCTAGCCCTGTGGGCTGAAGACAAATGCCCCAACTTTACAAAGGAAAATTAGGTGACTGTCCAGACTGCCAGCTGTCTCTGTCTACCCTGCAAGACTCCTGAAAGTTGCTTGCGTCCTTCTCCCAGTTCTCAGATAATATTATATCCTTCTGAGGTCTTTGATGTAGTTGAAGACTAGATAGATATAATTTTCCTTAGTTATGATAAAATGTAAGTTAGATATAATACCTTAAACTCATAAATATAGGATACATAGAATATTTTGTTTAACTTTGCCAAAACAAATAGACTAGATATTGTAACCATAATTCTTGCTTGATAATTGTTTTGTTATATGTAATTTTATTATGTAAAAGTTAAAACCTTCCTTTTTAAAAAAAAAAGAAAAGAAAAGGGGAAGTGCTGTGGATATCAAATGTATAAATAAAATCTGTTTGGCCAGTGGCCAGGCAGGAAGTATAGGCAGGACAAGAGAGAAAAGAATTCTGGGAGGTGGAAGGCTGGGGCGGAAAGATGTTGCTAGCCACCACCATGATAAGGAAGATATAAGGTACAGGTAAGCCACGAGCCATGTGACAACTTCTAAATAAAAGAAGTAGATAACAAAAAGACTGCCATGGCCATACAGTTTGTAAACAATATAAGGTTCTGTGTGGGTCACACCCAGAGAAGCCCACACCTGGGTAACAGCCTGAGGCACCAGCCACTCTGGGGAAGACCTGCCCAACTGGGCCCCAGGTTCTGGCCATAGGGTAGGACCCCACATCCCCACCAGGAAGGTTCCTCCTCTCCAAGAGTCTCTGGTGAACCCTACAACCTCCATGCCCTGCCCCCACACCCATTTGACAGAGACTTCAGCCACTTCCTGAGACTTAGAAACCAGCTCCCATCTCCCATCTGCCCTGGAACTCCCATCTGGACCAGAGGTGAGTACCTGGGTTATAGTCAGAGAGGCAACTGCCCCTGGGACCCACCCCTGGACACCAGCCATCCCGGGAGGATCTGCCCAAATTGGCCCCAGTTTCCAGCCAATCGGCAGGCCTTGCAGGAAGGCTCCCCTTTTGCAAGACTGCAAGCAGACCCTGCAGTCTCCACACCCTGCCCCCATACCCATTTACCTGAGACCCCAGCCACTTCCTGAGAATCAGAGACCAGCCCCCAGCTTCCATCCTGCCCTGGAACTCCCACTTGGACCAGAGGTGAGTGCCTGGGGTCACACCCAGAGAGGCCCACACCTGGGTCACAGGCCGGGGCACCAGCCACTCCAGGGAAGACCTGCCCAACTGGGCCCCAGGTTCTGGCCATAGGGCAGGATCTCCCATCCTCACCGGGAAGGTTCCCCCTCTCCAAGACCCTGTGGTGAACCCTACAACCTCCACACCCTGCGCCCCACCCATCTGACAGAGACCCAGCCACTTCCTGAGACTTAGAAACCAGCCGCCAGCTCCCATCTGCCCTGGAACTCCCATCTGGACCAGAGGTGAGTGCCTGGGGTTATAGTCAGAGAGGCAACCACCTCTGGGTCCCAACCCTGGGCACCAGCCATCCTGGGAGGACCTGCCCAACTTGGCCCCAGGTTCCAGCCAATCAGCAGGCCCTGCGGGAAGGCTCCCCTTTTGCAATACTGCAAGCAGACCCTGCAGTCTCCACACCCTGCCTCTACACCCATTTGCCTGAGACCCCAGACACTTCCTGAGACTCAGACACCAGCCCCCAGCTTCCATCCTGCCCTGGAACTCCCATCTGGACAAGAGGAGCTCCCATCTGGACAAGATAAGGAGACCCCAGGGACTTCCCAAGACTCAGAGTGCAGCCCCCTAGCTCCTATCTGGCCAGCACTCTCATCTGGACCAGAGCTCCCATCTGGCCCAGAGCTTCCATCTGGAACATAGAGAGGCTCCCTAACTCTGTCAGCTCTGCCTGGACCAAGTACACTAATAAGACCAAGAACGAACCCATGTGGAGATGGGCAGATGCCAAGGCAGAAGTATATACAACAAAATAAAGAGCAATACAGCATCACCAGAACCTAGCCCTTCTCCAACAGCTACACCTGAACATCACAGAATGGAAGAAGAAGAAAACAACCTTATAAGGAACATCATGAAGAGGCTAGAGATGGTTTAGTCTGGGTGACGATTTGATTTTGAACTTCAGAAAACTTGATTACCTGCTCCTCTCATAGTAGACTTGAGAGGGAGGAACACTAATGTCTGCTTCCTGCCCAAGAACCAGCTGATCTCATGTGGGAAATTATTACTACTGCCACTTGCACAAACCTAGGCATATGCTGATATTGGCAGGAACACAAAGATTCATGGCTGAAGATCTGTTGTCTAGAACTCTCAATCTGGACTTTCTTTTTGAAATCTTATATTTGAATATGTGCATGAATCTGGTCATGTATGCATGCAGGTTCCTTTAAAGGCCAGAGGTGGGTGTCATATTCCCTGAAGCTGGAGTTACAGGAGGTTATGAACCAACACAGGTGCTGAGAATTAACCATAAATAGTATGGGGCCATAATCGCTTGCCATCTCTCTATACCCTTATTCTGGACTTTGCCACAAGAGATGTGTGTCAGTCAGATTTAAGCTTTAGTAATGTTTCTTTTACATATGTGGGTGCCCTTGTGTTTGGGGCATAAATGTTCAGAATTGAGACTTCATCTTCATGGATCTTTCCTGTGATGAGTATATAATGTCCTTCATCATCTCTTTTGATTGATTTTAGTTTGAAGTCTATTTTGCTAGATATTAGGATGGCTACACCAGCTTGCTTCTTAAGACCATTTGATTGGAATGCCTTTTCCCAGCCTTTTATTCTTAGGAGGTGTCTGTCTTTGAATTTGAGGTATGTTTCTTGTATGCAGCAGAAAGATGGGTCCTGTTTTCATATCCATTCTGTTAGTCTGTGTCTTTTTATAGGTGAATTAAGTCCATTGATATTAAGGGATATTAATGACCAGTGATTGTTCATTCCTGTTGTTATTTTTACTTTTTGGTGGTAGTGTGTGTTTACTTCTCTTCTTTGGGGTTTACTGCTGTGGTGTTATCTATTGCCTGTGTTTCCATGGGTGTATCTGCCTTCCTTAGGTTGGAATTTTCCTTCTAGTGCTTTTTGTAGGGCTGGGTTTGTGGATAAGTATTGTTTAAATCTGGTTTTGTCTTGGAAGGTCTTGTTCACTCCATCTATGATGATTGAAAGTTTTGCTGGGTGTATTAGTCTAGGCTGGCATCCATGGTCTCTTAGTGTCTGCATTATATCTGTCCTGGTCCTTCTGGCTTTCAAAGTCTCCATCAAGAAATCGGGTGTTCTTCTGATGGGTTTGCCTTTATAGGTCACTTGGCCTTTTTCCTTTGCTGCCCTTAATATTATTTCTTTATTCTGTACGTTTAGTTGTTTAATTGTTATGTGGCAAGGGGACTTTTTTGGGGGGTCTAGTCTGTTTGGTGTTCTATAGGCTTCTTGTATCTTCATAGGCATTTCCTTCTTTAAGTTGGGAAAGTTTTCTTCTATGATCTTGTTAAATATAATTTCTGTGTCTTTGAGTTGGTATTCTTCTCCTTCCTCTATCCCTATTATTCGTAGGTTTGGTCTTTTCATGGTGTCCCAAATTTCTTGGACATTTTGGGTCATGACTTTTTTGGTTTTAGTGTTTTCTTTGACTGATGAATCTATTTCTTCTACCCTATCTTCAACACCAGAGATCCTCTCTTCCATTTCTTGCATTCTGTTGGTTATATTTGCCTCTGAAGTTCCTGTTTGTTTACTCAGATATTCTATTTCCAACATTCCTTCTGCTAGTGTCTTCTTCATTGTTTCTATTTCCCTCTTCAGGTCTTGCATTGTCTCCTTTGGTTTTTCATGATTTTCATTCAAGGATTTATTGTTTTCTTCTGCTTTAATTGTCCTTTCCTCTAGTTTTTTTATAGCATTCTTCCCATTTTTTGTTTGTCTGTTCCTCTACTTTATTTTTGATTTCTTCTATATAAGGCTCTAGCCGTTTCATGATGTTACTTATAAGGTTGTTTTCTTCTTCTTCTTCCATTCCGTGATGTTCATGTCTAGCTGTTGGAGAAGGGCTAGGTTCTGGTAATGCTGTATTGCTCTTTATTTTGTTGTATGTACTTCTGCCTTGACGTCTTCCCATCTCCTCTTGTATTTGTTCTTGGTCTTATCAGTGTACTTGGTCAAGAGAGAATTGACAGATTTAGGGAGCCTCTCTCTGGTCCAGTTGGAAGCTCTGGGCCAGACGGGAGTGCTGGTCCAGATGAGAGTGCTGGCCGGATAGGAGCTGAGGGGCTGGACTCTGAATCTCGGGAAGTCCCTGATGTCTCCTTATTATGTCCAGATGGGAGCTCCTCTTGTCAAGATGGGAGTTCTTCTGGTCTCTGGTCCAGATGGGAGTTGCAGGGCAGGATGGGAGCTGGGGGTTAGTCTTTGAGTCTCCAGGAAGTGGCTGGGGTCTCAGGCAAATGTGTGTGGGGGCAGGGTGTGGAGACTGCAGTGTCTGCCTGCAGTCTTGGAAAAGGGGAGCCTTCCCGCAGGGCCCACTAATTGGCAGGCAACTGGGGCCAAGTTGGTCACATCCTCCAGAGGTGGCCTGTGTCCAGCGGTGGGACCCAGGCACAGTTGCCTCTCTGACTATAACCCCGGCACTCACCTCTGTTCCAAATGGGAGTTCTGGGATGGACCTTGCTTTCTTTCTTTTTCTTTCTGTTTCTTTCTTCCTTTCTTTCTTCCTTCCTTCCTTCCTTCCTCCCTCCCTCCCTCCCTCCCTCCCTCCCTCCCTTCCTTCCTTTCTTTCTTTCTGTTTTGAGACAGGGTTTCTCTGTAGTTTTTGTGCTGGTCCTGGATCTTGCTCTGTAGACCAGGCTGGCCTCAAACTCACAGAGATCCACCAGGCTCTGCTTTCCAAGTCCTGTGATGAAAGGCATGTGCCACCATTGCTTGGCCAGCTTTTTTTGTAGAACCCAGAATCCCAGCCCAGGGATGGCACCACCCACTGTGGGCTGGAAACTTGCCCAATGATCACTAATTGAGAAAACATATTACAGTTGAATCTCAACAGGGGCTCATTTCTCTCTGATGACTCTAGCTTGTGTCAAGTTTACACACAAAACCAGACAGAACACAGGTTATCTGTACTCTAGACATTCTGCTGCGTGGATCCATGTCTTTCAACTTACCCCAATGCCTCTACCATCCACTAACTTCCCTAAATACCAGGCTGTACTACTCTATCTGATCCTGCTCTGTCACACCAGACTTCTAGATGTGTGTCCACTGAATAAGGCGCCCTGTTAACCCCTCTTCTCTATTACATATTTCAGATTCTCACTTACCTGTGGTCAGTTTCCAAAGAGGCCTTCAACACATACTGCTGTGCCCCTCTTTTTTAGAGTCTGCCACAGCTCACAAGTGGTCACAGTATCAAAATCAGCTCTTGTCATGACCACGTTCATCCAGCACCATCATCTCTACTCCAGTGCCATATACCACCATACTAATGCCATTTATGTGTCATCCCTGCTGGAACTCGGGCAATAGCCTCTCTATACACTTTACACACTGCCTCTCTTCCAATTAACTTTGGGCTAACACAGCTAATTGCTTCCTGAATGTTCTAAACCCTGTATCCAATGTCTAACCATATCCTGGGCTGGTGCATCTACTGAGAATCCGTTGCCTTTCTGGTCTGACCTGAGAGGAATGAATCAATATGTATCTTGTGCATCCTGGACATAGAGGTGGGAGAAGAGCGGAAGCTTCTTTCTAATCAGCATGGCATGGGCTCTTGTGATTCCTTTGAAACAGTAGGACCTGAGGCAGAATTACTCTTAGTCCCATGACTGAGCCATAGAAAGGAAGGACAGTGAAGATACTGGGGGCAGCCTGGGTGATTGTTGACATACCTCCTCTCATGAATGCTCATAAAGTGCTCTTTGGATATTCGGTGCAGATAAGAGTGAACTCCAAAGTATTGGTGGAACTCTGCTGTCTTTCTGAACAGTCTTCTCAGTGGGGACTTGCCCTGTTCCTGTTTTTATGTACTTTCTCAAACATAAAGGGTCAATGCTTGAGGTTAGGATAGCACAATGTGACAACAGAGAAGAACATGTCTCTGAGCGAGGGTCTCTGTGGCTTCTGGGAAACTTTGTGATTTGTGGAGTAATAAAGATGACTCAGGATTAGTCACCTCTCTTTGTCCTTCAGACATGATATTTTCTCAATAATTGATACCCACAACTTACTGCTACCCCAAAAAAGACATGAAATATATTGAATACACATCTCTTTGTTGCTGAAGGGATAATGTTCCACAGCCGTTATGAGCGATTGTCAGTGACACCAGACTATCCTGCCTTCATCTGGTGCTGTGACAAGATGATGCTACAGGACTCCTCCAAAAGCTTTACTGCAAGGTGTTCTGCCTATCAGCAGATTCACACTTGAGCATTTGAGACTGCTGAGTTTTCCTGTATTTGGATCTTCTTCTCTTAAACCATCTCCTCAATAACATGGTGAAAGAGATGGCTTTAGTATATGCAACAGTCTATATCACAACTGGAAAAAAAACTCCATGTAACTGAACATGCCAGTGAGGCTTTAGACCAAAAAAGAACTATCTCAAACATATGGGTTTTTTTCTTTAAAATTATTTTGTAGATTGTATTTGACCATTTCCCCTCCTGAGCACTTCTCAGAGTCTCCATACCTCCTTATCCACCCAACTTCATTTTCTCTCTCCCAAAAAATAAGACAATGACAAAACAAAACAAAAATCCAAACAAACAAACTAAAAAATATAAAAACAAAAACAAAACAAACAAACAAAACCCAGAAATCCTACAGAAAGCATGGAGTCAACCAGAACTATTCCTCGGTATGGTGCCTGCCCCAGAGTATGGTTGTTGTACCCAGTAACACTCCATGCAGAAAACCCATGTTCCCTTTACAAGCAGGTATCAACATCAAAGAGCTTCCTTTTTAGGGGTGGAACTTTGTGTCCACCTCTCCTTTTCTGTGCTAGGATTTTGTCTGGTTTGAACCCTTGCAGGTCTTGTGCCTGAACGTGAGAAACTTTGTGCCAGGACAAGACAACAAAAAGGTTCTTCCATTTTGTATTCTTGATGAGGCCATTTAAGATTTAAGTGGAATTTGATTTCTTTGTTGGAAAACTTATCCAACTCTATTGTTCTGGAGACCAAAAGTCAAGATGTCCTAGCTACCTAATCTTAGCTTCTGTTAAACTACCAGCTTGTGCAGAACACTCCCTCCAGCTAACAACTTAATTTGGCTTCTATTAAAACTGCTTGTTTCAAAGTGCATACTCTGTAAAGACCCCTGCAGCTGCCAAGTGAGATACCAGGACGTTTTCTGCCTTTAAAATCCCCATGCTCTGTGCTCTTGGGGCTACACCTAGGACCCCATATACCTTGGATTTGATCCCAACCAGCTGGAATAAATACTTTCAACTGGTTATAAATTGTTTGAGTGGCCATCTCTGGTGGGCTACAGGTAAAATTTTGGAGTTCCCTCTGAGATACCAGAGATTGGACACAGACACTTAGGGCCTTGGGACCCCCAGGAAGAATGAAGAGTGCACCAGCTGGAGAGGAATATAAGGGGACGTGCTCTGCTTGAGACAGTCCAGGATCCCAAGAAAATCTTCTCTGAACCATTGCAGCTGAGAACTCTGGAGGCATCCAATATTGGTCACCACCCAAAAGAGTAACAAACAAAAAAGATAAAACAAAAGTCTTCCAGTCTGAACACCTCCAGAGGTAAGTTTGGTCTGTAAGAGGTATCACCTGTTTAGGACACAAGAGGAGAGGTTAGACTCGACCATAGATCCTGTGTCTGGGATCTGTGAGATATCACTGGATTGTTGGTCTGCAGGTGTGTGAACATATGTTGGCCACCCATATTTGTCCTTTGTCTTTTCTATGTGTCTCTCGGTATGACTGTGTCTCTCTGTGTGTTTCTTTGTGTTTTTCTGTCAGTTCTGTTGGCTGAAGACAACAGATCAAAAATGAAAGGAGGAGTAAGCCATCCCAAGACCACTGTTACAGCTGCCGCTAGGCAGAGCACCATTTCCTGCAAGCTCATGGGCAATGCCATGCATCACTGTGGTGACCCTGTTTCTGGCAGCAGCTGTGGCTGTGCCTCGTGGCAGCTGGCTCCACTACTGCTATGACTTTGTCTGTGCTTCCAAGCCTCATCTGTTTTTTGTTTTTGTTTTCATTTTGGAGCTGAGGATTGAACCCAGGGCCTTGTGCTTGCTAGGCAAGCTCTCTACCACTGAGCTCAATCCCCAACCCAAGCCTCATGTGTAATCACCAGTTCCTCTGTAATAACCAATGGCTTCCTCTGGTGAAAGACCCGTCACCTTGGCTTAAGACCTGTGTCCTCTCCTTGGAATCTAGCATCCTTTGGCCCTAACCGAGTAGCTCAGAGAAACCCCAAACTTCTGGATATTCCCTCAACCAGGAAAATGGAATAATTCCCAGAGCCAGGTACTGGTTGCACAGAGCAAGGAGAAAGTTGAAGGGACTCTAGCCAGCTTGAGCATGGTAAACATGCCTCTGGCAGGCCTTGTTCATCTCCCCACTCCCTCTACCTTGCTAAAACACTGTTAGATTACATTCCTAAAGCTAGCCACCAAGGTCTATTCCCTTATTTGGCCACTTCCTTCTCCTGAGGCTGATTACTATGGTCCAGCTATCAAAGCATTGAAGCCCAACAGAAATCCCCTTGTGGCTGCCCTATTTAACATATCCAATCAAAATTAAACACCTTTTCCTAATGGGAAGTGTCCCCTTTTCCCTTTATAAACTGCCATTTGCCTATGGGCCATGTCTGTATCCTCTCTATCCAGAGGCAATCTCTTGTGAGCATTTTGTTGGCTCCTTCCTGCCCAACATGAAGGGCATCCTGCGCCCTATTATTCTACCAGGACATCCAAATCCTGAAGGCAGAGCCTTAAGGTTGAACCTCCACTTAGAAAGATGATATGCCACAGTGTGGAGAACAGTTAACAGAACTGCCTCCTCCTCAATACATTAGCTAGTTATGGAAATGCAGTCCCAGTTACCTGTTAGATGTCACCATCCTCTCAGGCTCCTAGTGTATGGGGGTCCATTGTATTAGGAAGTTCTCAAACTGTACATTTGGGACACCATGTGCTTTCTCTCCCTGCCTATTATGTGGATGTATAGGCTAAGGAAGACTAACCAAAGGATCAGAAGCCCTACTACCATCCTGATGCCAACATGATCTCAAATAAAGCCCCAGTGGCTCACTATTGTGGGTTGACATTAAGTCAGAGTTCCCCATGTTTTATTCCTAAAGCCAATCTATAATGTTTGTAAGAGGAAGGGGGAAATTAGAAATGAGGTTTTGGGAAAGTCACAATGAAACATGTGCAAACAGGAGACCATGGGTGTTTTTCCTTGTGTCCTTTGTCCACCTTCTCACTGTACCTGCAGTGCATCAGCTTCTCTAGAGCTGCATTGCATCAGTCTCTAGAGCTGCAGTGCATCAACCTCTTGAGGTGCAGTCCATCAGCCTCTCTAGTGTTTCAGTGCCTGAGCCTCAAAAGCCACAGTGCATCAGCCTCTCTAGAACTGCAGAGCATCAACCTCTCTAGAGCTGTAGTGCATCAGCCTCTCTAGAGCTGCAGTGCATCAATCTCTAGAGCTGCATTGCATCAGCCTCTATAGAGCTGCAGTGCCTCATCCCCTAGAGATACAGTGCATCAGCCTCTCTAGAGCTGAAGTGTATTAGCTTGTCTAGAGCTGCAGTGCATCAACCTATAGAGCTGCATTGCATCAACCTCTCTAGAGCTGCTGCACATCATCCTCTCTAGTATTGCAGTGCCTCAGCCTCTAGAGCTATAGTGCATCAATGTCTCTAGAGCTACAATACATCAGCCTCTAGAGCTGCAGAGAATATCATAACTGAGAGCTGCAATGCATCAGCCTCCTAGAGCTGCAGTGCGCCAGCTTCTAGAGCTGGAATGAAACAGTCTCACTAGTATTGCAGTGTATCAGCCTGTCTAGAGTTGCAGTGTTTCAGCCTCTCTAGAGCTGCCATGCAAAGCTTCTAGAGCTGCGATGAAACAGCCTCTCTATAGTTGCAGTGCATCAGCTTCTCTGTAACTGCAGTGCATCTGTGTCTAGAAATGCAGTGCATTTTTCTCTGGAGCTTTAGTGCATCAGCCTCTCTAGAGCTGCAGTTGGGGACAAGATTTTGTTTTTGTTTCTACCGTAGAAGATAAGCTATGGATACAACCAAAATTGATAAAGGTTCCATTTGAATGAGAGAGACCTATTAATTAGAAGAGGTGATAGAGAGACTGGTACACTGCAGCTCTAGAGAGGCTTATGAACTGCAGCTCTTGAGAGTCTGATGCAGTGCAGGTGTAGAGAGAGTGATGCACTGCAGCTCTAGAGAATGCTGCACTGCAGCTACAGAGAAGATGATGAAACACAACTCTAGAGAGTCTGATATACTGCAGCTCTAGGGACTGGTGCACTGCAGGTTCTGTGAGAGCATGGAAACAGAACAGAAGAGAAGATAAAACACTCATGGTCTCCTGTTTCCACATTCTTCATTGTGACTTTCCCAAAGCCTCATTTCTGATTTCCCGTTTCTTCTTACATACATAAAAATAGGCTTTAGGAATCAAACATGGGGAATTTGAACATAGTGTGAGACAACATGAGTCAACAACTGGTATTTATTTGAGTTCATGCAAGCATCATGATAGTAGTAGGGCTTCTGGTCATTTGGTTGGTCTTCTTTAGACTATACATTCACATTATAGGCAATGAGAGAAATTGCATGGAGTCACAAATATACAGTTTGAGAACTTCCCAATACAATTGACCCTCATTCACTTGGAGACCGAGAGGATGGTGACATCTAACAGGTAGCTGAGACTGTGTTTCCATAGCTAGACAATATTTAAGAAGAACTGATTTATGACTCCTTTACCCACACGGTTGTGTACCATCTTACTGTTTGATGTTTGAAGAAAGATGGGCTTTAGATGTCCTGGTGAACCATCAGGGACTAGTGTGCACTCTGTGCTGGACAGGATCTGCAAATGTAGCTGAAGCAGAGATAATATTCTTCGTCCTCACCCTGTAGAAGACTGTATAACATGAAAGAATTTACTGTTCAGATTTACCAGGGGTGGAAGTTACCCCTTCTGCTGAACTTCTGGAGAAGGCAAAGGTTTCAGGGTCCTGTATGTCATTTAGTTTAAGTTAGTCAACTTTCACAAACCCCGGAGGCTGCAATGTCAAACATTGTCCAGGCCTTCTCTGACTACCACCTGTTTATTCTGTAGAAATTGCAAGCACCAACAACCCCATTGGTACCCTTGAAGGCTATTTTCTTCCTAAAAATCTCCAATGCTTGTTTCTGTTGATTATTTCATACTGAAGATTACATTTACAAACAGAAAGCTGCTCCCTCCATAGGCCTTTAAAACATGCTAACTTTTTGTGATCTACAATCTATGTCCAAACAAGAGGGACATATCACTTGTGAGGAGGGTATTCTACAGCTGATGGTCAAATGTCAGAATGAAGACACCATATATTGTATATCAAGGACCTGGAACAAGTCATAAGCTAAGCGTTCATTCCATCCAATAAAAAGAAACCACTTAAGTGTTTATACTGCTGGGAAAAGACAGAATCATGGCCTATTGCAGAAGTTGACACACAGCTGGTGTTTGCTTTTGTGAGGTGAATAGAAAGCCAGTGTTACGTTGCTGAAAATGATTTTTATCTGTTGGCTCTTGAGTGGAAGCCAATACTGAATCCAATCCTGTCCTCCTCTGATTTTAGATGTTGTTCGTCAATTGGAGAGACAAAGAGAGGAAGAGTGAGAGGTATTTAATATTGCAGAACCTACCTCCTCGTATGGAGAAGATCCTTCTCATTATGGATAGGGATGTCTGTCCCTAGAGTGCAATCTTTGTTTAGGAGGTAGAGGGAAAATTAGTGACCCATGTACTCAATATCCAGGTTCACTAAAATTCAGCATTCATGCTAACAATAATAACATGAATTTCCAAGTTATTTAATTTCATATGCTTTCTAGGGATTTATCATATATAGATGTACACTCCTCAGGAAATGCCATTTAAACAAATGGATAAGTTCTGTTTTGGGGGGATGACATTTCTAAGTCATGAGTATTGCTTGCCTAGATGTCTATTTCCTATACATGGTAATTGTGAAACAGTGGATCACTTAAGCCTTCTTGATTCAGTTTCACTTGATCTCCTGAACAAGGGATTCAGTAGGAACCCTGAAAATGGAGAATATAAGAAGTTGGGCATAGAAAATATTAATGGTGATGACTACTTTTTATTTGGGGTGTCATACCAATTCTTTTTTATTTCCTTTATTGAAAATAGATTTTTTTTGTCACATAATATATCCTGATTGTGGTTTCCCTTCCCCCTACTCCTCCCAGTTCCTCCCCTCTTATCATGCCATCTGGATATATCCCCCTTTCTGCCTCTCATTAGAAAATAGCTCAGGTGGGTGGAAGCTACCCATAGTCCAGCCTAGGTCCTCATGGAAGGCCTGGCTGGCTAAAGATATTGACAGGGTAAGGTGCCATTGTGATGAGCAAATGTGTGGTGGAGAAATGGGAGAAAAAGAGAGGCAGAATGGTTCATGTGCTGTGGTAAGAAGAGGAACAGAAGAAGCAAATGTGGTGAGGAGCCAGCTGAGGTGGATGGCCTGGTCTCACGCAGGGAAGTGATGACACCCAGGCCCAGGCTGCTGCAAAGTTCCATGTCTGGGTCCATGCCCTTACTGCAGTCAGGGTCTGTGTTGACACCCATGGACCATGTTGACAAAAAAGGCCACAGAATGCTCACTGTCTGGGCTGCCACCAGTAGACAAGTAGGTGTCGGAGGACCATGCCACTTCAGGGTCTATAGTGATTTGAGTGCCCTTTGCTGCCACCCCATGCCATAGTGACATCAGGGACTGGGCTGCCAGAGATTGGTATAGCTGGATTTTAAGGTAGATTCATTCCCAGTTTTCTGAGGAACCACCATATTGATTTCTATAGTAGCTGTACAAGTTTACACTCCCACCAGCAATGGAGGAGTATTCACCTTGCTCCACATCCAGGCCAGCATGAGCTGTCACTTGCTTTATTGATCTTAGCCATTCTGGTGGATGAAATCTCAAAGTAGTTTTGATTTGTACTTCACTGAACATTAATGATGTTGAACATTTCTTTGTTTCTCAGACATTTGAGTTTCCCCTCTTGAGAATTCTCTGTTTATAACTGTACCCTAGCTTTAATTGGATTATTTGTTTTTGTGTTATCTAGCTTTGTAAAGTTTTTTTGTATTTCTTAGAGATTAGCCCTCTTTTGTGTATATAGTTGGTAAAAACAAAAAAAAAAATCTTTTCCAATTCTGTAAGCTGCCTTTTTGTCCAGATGATGGTGTTCTTTGCCATGCAGAAGCTTTTCAGTTTCATGAGGTCCTATTTATTAATTGTTGGTCTTAGAGCTGGTGCTAACAGTATTCTGTTCAGAAAGTCTTTTCCTGTGCCAATGAATTTGAGGTTATTTCCCAATTTCTTGTTTATCAGGTTTAGTGTATCTGTTTTTATGTTGTAGTCTTTGATCGATTTAGAGTTAATTTTTGTGCAGGGTGATAAATATGATCCACTTGATTTTTCTACATGTAGCTATCCAGTTTGTCCAGCACCATTTACTGAAGATGCGGTCTTTCATCCAGGGTGTATTTCTCTTTAACAAAAATCAGATATCCATAGTTGTGCGGATTTAGAGACGGGAAAATTTAACCAAAAAGTGAAAGAACCCTTGAGGGACCCTGTCTTAAATAAATAAATTATAAATGAATGAATGAATAAATAAACATGCAAATAAATATATATAAATTGTAGAGGGCTTCGGAGAAATTACCCCAGAGGCTGACCTCGGGATTCACATGCAAATGCACACCCATACATGTGTCAAATACACTCACACAAAGAAAAATGGTTTACTAATTTTTGCCTTGATCCATTTTTCCATCAGTAGTGAGTTGTTCAGTTTACATGAGTTTGTCAGCTTTTTGTTGTTTCTGTTGTTAAAATTAAGCTTTAATCCAGGGGTTCAAATAAGATACAGGGGTTTATTTCAATTTTCTTGTATCTGTTGAAACTTACTTTATGTTCAAATATGTTGTCAGTTTGGATCAAGCTCCATGAGGTATTCTCAAAAGAAGGTATGTTCCCACAAAAGAAAGTGCATTCTTTTGTGTTTGGATGAAATGTTCTGTAAATACTTGTTAAGTCCCTTTGGTTTATAACATCAGTTAACACTACAATGTCTCCATTTAGTTTTTGTCTGGACAACCTGTCTATTGGCAAGACTGGCATATTAAACTCTCTCACTATCACTGTGTGAGGATAGGATAAATATGTGATTTATGCTGTAATAGTGTTTCTTTTTTGAATTTGGTTATCCTTGTATTTGATACAAAGACATTGAGAATTGCAAAGTCCTCTTGATGGATTTTCCCTTTGATAAGTATGCAATATTCTTCCTCTTCTCTCCTGATTATTTTTGGTTGTCTATCATTGATGTTGAGATGTGTTTCTTGTGTGCACCAAAGGATGGATCCTGTTTTCACATCCGTTCTTTTAGTCTATATCTTTTTATTAAGGAATTGATACCATCAATATTGAGACATACAAATAAGCGGCGTTTGTTGATTCCTTTTATCTATCTATCGATCTATCTACCTACCTATCTATCTATTTATTTTACTTATTTTTGTTGTTGCTAGTAGTGGTGGTGGCGGTGAGTGTGTGTGTGTGTGTGTGTGTGTGTGTGTGTGTGTGTTCCCCCTCTTTTGATTTGCTGTCCTAGGATTCTCTGTACTTCCTTGGGAGTGGCTAATTTCTTTTATGTTGAAGTTTTCTTTCTAGAGTCTCCTGTGGAAATGGATTTTTAAATATTGACTAATTTTGGTTTTATCTTGAAATGTCTTTCTCTAACATTTGTGATTAAAGTTTTTTCTGGGTAGTGTAGTCTGGGCTGGCATCTGTGGTCCTTTAGTGTTTGTAGAACATCTATCCATGCCCTTCTGGCTATTAGAGTCTCCGTTGACAAGTCAGGTTTAATTCTAATATGCCTGTACTTATATGTTACTTGGTCTTTTTCCCTTGCAGCTTTTTATGTTTTGCTTTTTTGTATGTTTCAGCGTTTTGATTATTATGTGCTGAGGTTACTTTCTTTCTGGTATGTTCTTGTCCAATCTATTAGATGTTCTGTATGATTCTTGTAACTTTATATGCATTTCCATCTTTTGGTCAGGAAATTTTTCTTCTATGAGTTTATTGAGAATTAATTTTCTTCTATGATTTTGTTGAGAATATTTTCTGTGCTTTTGACATGGGTTACTTCTTCCTCTATTCCTTAGATATGGTCTTTTCATAGTATCTCAGATTCCCGGAATGTTTTGTGCCAGGATTTTTTAGATTTAATGTTATATTTGTCAGAGGCATCTATCTTTTCTATCATTTCTCTTGTGCCTGAGATTCTCTATTCCATATGTTGGTGAGGCTTGATGCTGAGGATCCTGTTGGAGTTCTTAAGTTTTCATTTCTAGATTTCCCTAAGTTTAGGTTTTCATTGATTCTAGTTCCACTTTTAGGTTTTTAACAGTTTGATTCATTTCCTTCCAATTTTGTGTTTTCATTGATTTCTTTACGAGATTTATTCACTTTCTCTTTAAGGACCTCTATCATGCCCATAAAGGCTATTTTAATGTATTTGCCTTGTGTTTCAGCTATGTTGCAATACTTAGGGGCTGCTCTCTTATGCTTTCTGGGCTCTAGGGGAAATATATTGTCCTGGCTGTTACTGTGTTTTTACACTGGCGTCTAAACACCTGGGTTTGCATAATAATGTAATTCTAGGTGCTGATATCTGATCTTGTCTTTCTTTTTTTATATTTTTATTTAATAATTAATTTTTCATATCAGTCATGGATTCCCCCATGGCTGGTTTTGTCTTTCTTGGGTGGGACTTTTATTCCTTGGTTTCTATTGCCCTCTCGGGTTCTTAGGAGAGTGAAATGGCTCTGTGTTGCCTGTAGAAAATTGTTCTGAGTTCCTGATATGTGAGGCCACTATGGGTTCCAGAAAAATCTCTTTCTAGGTACCAAGAACTGAAACTAAGGAATGAGGATGAGCCATGAATAGGGGAGATGTGTACTAATAGCATGTACAGTGATGATGGAAGCAGAGAATGAGAAGAGGCTGCAAAAAGTGGTCTGCTACAGAACTCAGCATGAGGCTGGAGGAATGGACTTGGAGGAGGAGGAGGAGGAATAGGTTAAGTTCTTCAATTATCCTACCTACTTCCCTGGCTCTAGTGGCCCTTGGGTTCCCAGAGAATATGATGATGATGATGATGATGATGATGATTGCCTCCTGCAATACAGCCATTTCTCTACACCTTCATAAACATTGTATTTCATAATTCTACATAAAACATCAATCTTGTCCAGGTAAATTTTAGTAGGATACATTAAGCTAGTCTTCCATAGGAGATCAAGGATTACAAATAAATATAAAGGGAAGAGTGTCCAGGAGGGAAATTAACTTTTAGAGTACATGATTTGAGCCCTTTCATAAACAAAATAGTGCTTAAAAGCTGTCTTTTCTCTTGTGGTCCATTTCTCAGTTATCAGTGTAATTGGAAAGTAAGAACAAAAAGCATATAACACACATGGAGTACACAACTCCTCCTTAACAACTGCTATTGCCTACAGGATCAAGTCTCTGTGAAACCAACTCAGAAACTTAGCACTTTACCAAAGGCTTTTGGTATATGGGTTTAAATTGAGAGGTTACTGCAATGTTCTTTGGACACACTGGCAGGGGCTAAGGGGTGTGGGTGGTTCATGTTGCCTGGCTCTATTCTGTAGGTGCAGACATTGCTCCCTTGTAGCACCCATGTCCAAGTGAGGGGCTGAAGATTAAAACAGAGACAAGACAGCCAGACATTTGTCTCAGTAGAATGTCCTTTATTGAAGGAGGCAAATGCCTTAAATACAGGCTTACAGCAAAGTGGGAGAACACCAGAGGGCACAAGTTTGCTACAGATGTTTTACATTCTTGCATCCTAGCTGTTTACATCAATATGCAGGATACAAAAACAAGGAACCTCCAGTAAGCTGTTTAGGAGGAAGGAAACTGGCAGGGAATGAGCATAGGGAGGACATATGATCAAGGTCAGCAAGGAAGGCAACAGCCACCCAAGGAATGGGGATCAGGGCCCAAGTGATTCCCCCCTCTACTAAAAAGAAAAATGTGCTTCCTACTTAGGTTCCCAGGGACATCATCAGCACATCACCTTACCCATCATCAAGACAACTGCCCAGGCCATTTAGGCTCTCTATCTTAGGTCTTTGGGTGCTCACCAGGCAATACCCATCACTCAATACTCATTATCATACAGGCTCAATCATGGGTGAGCTGTAGGGTTAAGTGCTGCCAAATATCTCAAAGTAGCACTGGGCTTGCATTCTATGCTTTCAACACAGAAAAGACCAACAGAAGTCCTAACAGACTCATAACCAGTCTACTATGGGCAATTGAGCCATTCCCTTCCTTAATGAGCCTTACTGCAAATTAGATTCCTCACAAGATGGTATCCCAAAAGTAAGTGAAACTTTATTATTATTAATTTATTACTTCCAAAGCCAACTGAATTGTACATTACTGCTGAATTAAATTTATCATACCCAATAGAATGAAGGAGTAATTAACTGTGGTAGGTACTTTTGCAGCCAGCATCCCCAATGTATTATCTGTAGTCACCAACTGTGAAATTGCAATCCCAGAAACAGTAGCATTAGTGGCAGCTACTGCTGTAGTAGCAACAACAGCCACAGTGAAGTCAAATTCTCTTCTAGGGTGTGTGAGCACCATCTGTGTCTTACTGCCATGGTCCACTGGCATGAACGCAACTCCAGGAACAGGAACCACCAAGGCCCATTTTTCTTCATCTCAGCATGACTTAAGCTGATAGTTCTGTAAAAGAACAACTAAGAACCACCTTGAAAGAGAGACAGCATACAAGGAGCAGAAGTAATGGGCTCATAATGGTTACATTTCAAACTCACAAATTTTAAAGTATGTTCAAAGGGGTTTGATGAATCCCATGAAGCCACAAATGTTGTACAAAGCCATTGATGAAAAGGTAGGTGCTACACCTGCTTGAAGATGATTGGGAAAATGAAAATGCTTGGCTGGCATGGTAATGTTAAGAAATGGAGGTCAGCAACCATACTACGAAATGTCAGGGTTACCCTCTAATCTCCATGGTGCCTGGGTGCCATGTTCTTAAACATTTTTGAAAAAAAGCAGTTACCATACATTTCCCTTTGAAGAATATAGTTGCATTTCTACGGTTCCTATGCTTAGGGCTCTCAATTCCCACTGGCATCAGAAGTAATAATTTATACTGTACAGTATTTGTTGTTAGCTCAGTTTTTTCTGTGTCACGTTGATTTTCACAGATTTCAGCAGTGGATTCCTTGTGCTAGTTTTGGCATCCACCATTATTAGCTTCTTAGTGGCTTCTAAATCTTTTGCAAACTGCTCAGTCTGCTTGCATTCCAGTGTGTCAGGATACTAATTCCTGTATCTCAGGATCTTTCAACATATACATTAAGCATAGACTCACGCTTAATATTTACACTTTACAAACTCACGTGTAACATACCTTGCAAAGCATTTAGACTCACTGTCAACATTTATACTTTTTTACAAATTCACATATAACATGTTAAGATCTACTTATTTATACTCCTTAAGGAAACTATAGAACTGCTTTAGCAAATATATTTCTTATTTACTTCTTATATTCATTCTATATTCTTATTTAAATTCACATTTACAACTTGCAACTTTACATCTTACATGCTTATCATTACCTGTCTTAGGACTACCTTAAATACTTCTTGCAAGCTTATGTTCTTAAAGAAACTCTATAGATCTATTTTACAAACTTATATAGGCCTACCATTAGCACACATCTAACTCAGAAAACACCTAAGGATTTCTTAACACTTAGAGATTTAACATTTTCTAACAAGACTGAATAATTTTCTACTTCTTACTCTTAATTATTATCACTATAACTATTAAAAGATTCTCTTAACTTGACAGGAAGTACATACATCATTTCTAAAGTTCAGAGCTTATTGATATTCTGAAAGTTCTACATAGATTGAAACACGAGTAATTCTTTAATGGCACTCTCTTAACTCTGGGACTTAGTGACTTCTATTGCTATGCATTTCTGATCCATTATAAGAACTCTATTAAGAGGTACCTCAGTTTACAGCAAACCCATTAAAAAGAAAAAGAAAGGAAAAACCTTGTAAGGAATATTCTACTTCTGAATTGCTTAGTCAGTCATTCCCTAACAGTCAATTTCCCAACAGGAGAAGATAGTTGTCTAAATTGGAGTGAGGTTCCAAACCTGCAGCTTTCATCAAGTCTGAAGACATTGCTGAGACTTCCTTACAATTGTCTCAAACTCCTTAGCAGTCTGGAAGCCTCTTTGTACTCCTACTATCTCCAGACTGCAAGACGGAACCTCAATATCAAGGAATTTGATTTACCTGCTTTTTACACTCATCACTAAATGCTGATACAATTTTCCCCCTTCATAATTAATCTTTAAGCTGTATTTGCCATGAGTATTTTTTAACAATGATATTTCTGATAGATTTTTATCAGTCCAATATTTTCACTAAAACCACTATTATTCAAAGGAGTCAAGAACATAGATGTTCTTTCATGAAACATATCTTTAATTGGCTTACTCAGAGGAAAAGTATTTTCAGGATTTAGTATTATCACTTCATTTGCTTTAACCCCTGATGTTGTTACTGTTAGCAGCTGTGATATTTAGCTTTGATTTCTCATAAGGAACTTTCAGGTGAAGGAACTTTATTTTGTAAGAGAGATTTTCTGAAGTTTGGTCACATCTAGGCAGTAATTCCTTTTTTAATGCCTGTTTCCTTGCCTCATTATACTTGCAAAATTATCATTCATTGCAGGTTGTTTGTTCAAAGGGCGAAGAACTTAATTTCCCATAAGTTTTTAAAACAACAATCAGAATATAAACTGCTTTCCTTTGTTTTAAAGGTTTTGGTTCCTGGTCCCTTTTGACAGAAAAAGAATATCTGAGCAAACTTATTGACACAAATGTTTTTTACAGTACTCATGCTCTGAATTGGAAGAATGAACATCTGCTTTGTTGTAGCGGGTTTCTTTTCCAAATTGGTTTTGGTAGATTTAGAATTTCTAGGGATGCCTTGAGGGAGATGGAGAACTTCTGCAGCGCTTCTCACAAGATCGTGAGGGTCTGCAGTCTCCCTTATCAGAAGGAGAAGTGAAGATACCTGTTGGGCTCAGTTTGAAGTTTTATACCACCTTTGTCAGAAATGGAAGCTTTGTCCCCCCACTTTAGGAAAAATGAGGAAGTTTCAAGCCCTCATCTGATGGGACAGATTTGAGGCCTGCTTCTTTAGAAACATGTCTCAACTTTGTTTTCTTCAATTTAGGATGTATGGAGCCACCTTGTGGAGAGGAAGAATGTCTGAGATCTTCTTTAGGAAGGAAACTATATCTGAATCTCAATTCTGATAATATTGGGTGTGGTACACTGTTCTGAGGAGTAGAAGTAGGACTTGAATCATTTTGGGCATACACTGAAGATGTGAACCTACCATTGGGAGAAAGAATAGATCTCAAACTATCAAGTTATGAAAGGGAATATCTGACATCCCCTTCAGAAAATGGGACATGTCTTGATACATTTTTGGTAGAATTGAAAAATCTGGGGCTTATTTTTAGATAAAGGGGAATGCCTTGGGCAGTCTACATGAGAAGGAATGGGAATGAAGTCACCATGTGCACACATGGATAGTCCTGGAAACTGTTGAAAAGCAAGGTCCCACAGCTTCTAGGTGACATAGTTTCTAGAGGGCCTTTGGCTGTTTTTTGGTTTTCCAGCATATCATGAAGACATGTTGATCATCCCAGATTTCCTTGGTCAGATACCAAAGGCCCTAGAGAAGCTGGGTTACATTTCAAAAGTCCCAGAGCCCCTAGCACATATGTAAAAGATTCTAGAGTGCCTGACATTGATTCTGAAGTTTTACAAATTTTTTGGTAGATGACAAAGTTTCTATTGTCTCTGGAGAAGGTGGGCAAGGTTTCAGTGTCTTGGTAAAGTGGTGAAATTTCTGTAATCCCAGAAGTAGAAGATGCTATTTCTAGAGTACTTTCGGAGCATGGCAATGTTCCTAGTGTCCCCTGGGCTAATTGAGATAGTCCAAGATCTCTTGGGTCAGATGATGGCTGTTATAAAGGCCCTTCATCCAAACAAGTACCTGAAGCCTTTTGGGATGACAACAAAGTTTTAGAGACCCTTGAGCAGTTTATGAATATCCAAGCGATTTTTGTACTTATGTGGATGGTCCGAGAGACCCTTGTGTGGACAATACATTTTCTAAAGAGATTTTCTGAGGTGGTGAATCTTCTGGAGTCACTGTTTTACCCAAATAAAATTCCTTCTAAACCTTGGTCTTTTAGTGAAGATCTTATAGGCCCAGTTTTACATGAGGAAGATTTCAAGGACCCTTGGTCAGATAAGGATTGTTCCAGAATGTCCTGGAAAAAATGTTGGTGATGCCAGTATCACTTGGTCAGATATAGGATGATCCACAGCACCTTGGGCATCTGTTGAAAGTTTCAGTTACTCTGGGGCAGATGCCAAAGTTTCTAGGGTCATTGAGATAGATTTTAAAGTTCTATGAACCTCTTGGGGAGATGGCAAATGTTCTGATGTCTCTAGTTTAAATTTTAAAGGACCCAGAGTCCACTCCAAAGAAGCCTGTATTCCCAGAACACTTTGAGCTGATGATGCAGAATCTATAGACCCATGGTCAGATGATGGTGTATCTCTAGCACCTTGAATAGATGTTTATGGTCCTAGAGGACCTTCTGAAGATTGAGAAAGTCCAGAATGTCCTGAAGCAAATCAATATGCTAAAGCCTCTTGGGGTAAAGAAGGCCCATGATACATTTGGGGAAATGTGGAAGTTGCTGGAGATCATTAATCAGGGTTTGAATGTCCTACATAATCATGTGTTGATATGGAATTTCTCAGAGCCACTTGGGCAGATAGTGAATCTCCTTAACACCCTTTCTGAGATGCTGAAGGACCTAGAGACCCTTGGGCAGATCTAGTCAATTCTGGACACAATTGGGCTGATAATAAAGATTTCAAGGTCCCTGGTACAGAAGAAGTAGGTCCGACTGAAACTTTAGAAATTGGAGAATATTGAAGAGTTTCCTGGAGAGATTTTGATGATCCATGCATTGGTTGGTCAGAATCATAAGGGCATTCATCACCTTGGGCAGATATTGAATGTCTCAGAGAACCTGGGAGAGGTGTCAATGTTCCTAGAGTCCCTTATTCTTGGGCCCTGACCCCCGTTCCTTGGGTAGCTGTTGTCTTGCTTGCTGACCTTGATCAGATGTCCTCCCTATGCTAATTCCCTGCCAGTCTCCTTCCTCCTAAACAGCTTAATGGAGGTCCCTTGTTTGTGAATCCTGCATATTGGTGTTAACAGCTAGGATACAAGAATGCAAAATATTTGTAGTGAACTTCTGCCCTCTGGGATTCTCCCACTGTGCTATAAGCCTGTATTTAAGGCCTCTTCCCTCCTTCAATAAAGGGAATTATACTGAGATGAATGACCCCCTGTTTTGTCTCTGAATCCTCAGGCCCTTGTATAGACACAGTGAATGGTTAGTAGTGTGGGCGCTACAAGTGGAGGTCCCACTGAGTTCTGAGAAAGAAGGGAAGCACTGAAGGACACCCAAAGAAAGGATGGCTAGCATTTTATAGAAGGTAAGAGTGGGTGAATTTTATGTGTGCAACTAGTTCACAGTCGCTCCTGGAAGAACAGTTAATTGGACTGCTGAGGCAACAGGGCACCACTATTAAGTGCAGGATGGTTGAAGATTTCATTCAGATCCTCCAGAATGTTAGTCCCTGGTTTCTGGTCTCTGGGGGATTTAATATACCAGATTTGGAACAGGTTAATTTTCTCTTAAACATACTTGCGTAAAGAAGGACATGATTCCATACCCTTAGCTACTTTCTCTTTGTGGCACTTGGTTAAAGATGTGTTGCTCAGTAATATTATCAAAGTTCAAGAACAATTAACTGAAGCTAAAACTTTCTTGGAAGATGCTCAGGTAGAGGAGGCTTTCAGATCCCTTCAAACTTACAATGTTTCGTAAGTTGTGTTATGGATGTTCTGGGGATAGTAGAGTATTGGGTTTCTTTCCAGAGAGTTCACTGTAGAGCAGCCTTTGATAATACAACCAATAAAAGTCACTTGGAACCAGGTAGTGGTGGCACACACCTTTAATCCCAGCACTCAGGAGGCAGAGCCAGGCAGATCTCTGTGAGTTTGAGGCCAGCCTGGCCTACAAGTGAGTTCCAGGAAAGGCACAAAGCTACACAGAAAAACTCTGTCTTGAAAAAACAAACAAACAAACAAACAAACAAAAAACACTTGGAAAAGTGATGACCTTGTATGTGTGGAATAGTGGCCCCTAACTAAAGAAAAATTGGAGGCTGCGAACGCATTAGTGAAGGAAAAAGTGGATGTGGGACACATCATTCCTTCTACCTCACCCTGGAATACACCTATATTTGTTATTTAAATAAAGACAAAAAAAGGAGGCTATTATAAGATCTTAGAGCTATATATAAAACCATGCTTCTCATGGGAGCAACACATCCTGGTTTGCCTGCCCCTGTGGAAATTCCTACACATTGGCATTTAATTGTCATTGACTTGAGGAATTGTTTCTTCACCATTCCTTTACATCCTGAGGACAGTCCTGGCTTTGCTTTTAGTGTTCCATCAGAAAATCTCAAAGAACCTTATCAGAGATATTCATGGGTTGGTTTTGCCCTAAGAAATGGCCTAAAAGCCCTACTATATATCAAATTTAAGTGTCTTTTGACCATCAACCAGTTCAAAAATCTTTTCCAGATGTGTATATAATTCACTATATGGGTGATATTTTATTGGTTGCTGAAGACAAAAAACTTGTTTTTGATGACTTTTCTAAATTATAAGAGGTTCTTAGCCTGGCTTATTTACAAATAGCCCCAGAAAAGGTACAAGTATCCTTTACCTATGATTATTTAGCTCATGAACTGTGAAACCTAGGCATATGTCTACCAAAGATTACTCTGCATATGGATCACCTACACATGCTTAATGATTTCCAAGCCTTTCTGGGAGATAATCAATGGCTTCAGCCCACTATAAATATTCCAACAGGTCAACTTTGTCCTTTGAATAATGTCTTAAATAACAACCCTGATCCTTTACCTCCCCATCAATTAACAGCTGAAAGGCATACAACCCTACAGTGTGTGCAAGAGGCCCTGGAGCTGGCTCACATGCAATATATAGATCTTTCTTCTCTCTTATTGTGTTTGATATATTGTTTTACCCATTCACCTACTGCAGTGTTTTGGTAGACAGGTCCTATTCTATGGGTACATTCACCAGCCTCTCAAATGAAAACCATTACTCCTTATCCTCAGTCTGTTATTCAGATCATATTTAAGGGAACCAAGATTAGTGTTCAAACTTTTGGTAAGGAGCCAGATACTGTGGTGATCCAATACACCCAGTACCAAATAGCATGGTTGCAAGCTAATAATAATGATTGGACCATATTGTCATGCCACATGCAGGGTCAGTTTGATACTCACTAACCCTCCAATGATGTGTGTCAGTATTTAAATTGCATCCTGTTATATTTCCCAAGATAGTACAGATGACTTCTATTTTTCAGGCCTGTGTGGTATTTACTGATGGCACTTCATGTGGTTTTGCTGTGGTAGTTTCTGGTAACAGTGAAGAGAATGAAAGTTCAGGGAACTTCCACCAAGATGGACGAGGTACAGGCAATGTTGCTTGCTTTGCAGATGTTTTCTGATGAGCTTGTAAACATTTATACTGACAGACAATATATGGCACATGCCAATGTGCCTTTGCAGACAACAGCCTACATACCATCCATCTGTCCCATTCATGATTGCAAATGCAAGGACTCATTTGGTCCTGCTCACATAACCTTTATGTGGGCTATCTTAGAGCTCATACTCAATTACCTGGACCTCAAAGCAAAGAAACTATAGCCATGTAGTTGGATTCTTTAGAAGATAATGAATAGTAACTGCTTTTTCAAGAATGATTGAGATATCCAGAGAGGCTTGCCCCTAGGTCCCATTCCTAGACACCAGCCATTCCCATTAAGACCTGCTGAATGTGGCCCCAAATTCTGGCGATGAGGCAGAAACAACCCCCATCCCGACCATCAAGGTTCCTCTTCTCTGAGACCTACAGCAGAACCTGAAATCTCCACGCCCTGCAACCACACCCATCCAGGGATAGTAAAAAGAATCCTGTACAATAAAACAACCTCTGGAGCCATCACGATACTGACATCGAGCTCTACTATAGAACTACAGTAATAAAAACAGCTTGGTACTGGCATAAAAACCGACATGTGGACCAATGGAATTGAATTGAAGACCCTGACATTAATCTGCACACCAATGAACATATAATTTTTGACAAAGAAGCCAAAACTATACAAGGGAAAAAAGAAAGCATCTTCAACAAATGGAGCTGGCATAAGTGGATGTCAACATGTAGAAGGCTGCAAATAGATCCATATCTGTCACCATGCACAAAACTTAAGTCCAAGTGGATCAAAGACCTCAACATAAAACCAGCTACTCTAAAACTGATAGAAGAGAAAGTACGAAGCAGTCTTGAAAGCATTGGCATAGGAGATCACTTTTTAAATGTAACACCAATAGGATAGACACTTAGAAAAACAATCAATCAATGGGACCTGTTGAAACTGAGAAGCTTTTATAGAGCAAAGGACAAGGTCAATAAGACAAAATAACAGCCGACAGAATGGGAAAAGATCTTCACCAACCCCACATCTGACAGAGGACTGATATCCAGAATATATAAAGAACTCAAGAAATTAGATATCAAAATGCCCAACAGTCCTATTAAGAAATAGGCTAGAGAACAAAACAGAGAATTCACAACAGAGGAAGCTCAAATAGCTGAAAGACATTTAAGGAATTGCTCAACATTCCTAATCATCCAGGAAATGCAAGTCAAAATGACTGAGATACCACCTTACACCCGTCAGAATGGCTAAGAACAAAAATACTGAAGACAGCTTATGTTGGAGAGGATGTGGAACAAGGGGAACTCTCCTCCACAGCTGATGGGAAAGCAAGCTTGTACAGCCACTTTGGAAATCAATATGGTGCTTTCTTAGAAAACTGGGAATCAAAATGACCTAGGACCAAGCTATACCATTCTTGGGCATATACCCAAGGAATGCTCAATCATACCACAAGGGCACATGCTCAGCTGTGTTCATATCAGCCTTGTATGTAATAGCCAGAAGCTGTAAACTACCTAATGCCCTTAAACTGAAGAATGGATAAATAAAATGTGGTTCATATACACAATGGAGTACTACTCAGCAGAGAAAAACAATGACATCATGAGGTTTTCAGACAAATGGATGGATATAGAAAAAAATCATCCTGAGTGTGGTAACCCAGACTGAGATAGACAAACATGGTATATACTCAAACTTAGGGGCATATCAGATGTAAAACAAAGATGAGTAGACCCGCTACTCACAACTCCAGGGAGGCTACCAAGAAAACAGGACCCTTAGAAAGACACAGGGATCACCCAACTATAGAGAAATGGATGAGGTCTACATGAGCAAACTGGACATGAGGGGGTGGGTAATGAAGGGCATGCGTCAAGGGAAACAGAGCTTAGGGGAGCAGGAGATTCCAACTGGGTCAAGAACAGAGAGGGAGCACAAGGAATTAGAGACCACGAAAAATGAAGACCATGTGAGAATAGGAAGAAGCAAAGTGCTAGAGAGGTCCCCAGAAATCCGCAATGATACCTCCACTGTAGACTACTGGCAATGGTTGAGAGAAAGCCTGAACTGACCTTCTTTGGTGATCAGATGGTCAAACACCCTAACTGTCATGCTAGAACTCTCATCCAATGACTGATAGAAGCAGATGCAAAGATCCATGGCCAGGCCCCAGGTGGAGCTCCAGGAGTCCAATTGGCTAGAAAGAAGAGGGATTGTATGAGTGAGAATTGTTGAGACCAAGATTGGAAAAAGCACAGGGACAAATAGCCAAACTAATGAAAACACATGAACTAAGAACCAATAGCTGAGGAGACCCCAACTGGATCAGGCCCTCTGGATAAGTGAGACAGTTGATTATCTTGAACTGTTTGGGAGGCACCCAGGCAGTGGGACCAGGAACTGTCCCTACTGCATGATCTGGCTGTTTCAAACCTGGGGCATATGCAGGGACACTTTGCTCAGTCAGGGAGAAAGGAATTGGACCTGACTGGACTGAATCTACAAGGTTGAGCTGAATCTCCAAGGGGAGTCTTTGCCCTGGAGGAGATGGGATTGGGGAGTGGGATGAGGGGAAGCCTGGGGGCGGGAGGGGTGAGGACATGGGAATCCATGGCTGAAATATTAAATTAAATTATAAAATAAAATGAAAGAATGATTGAGAATGTATCACCCAGGCACCTTGGAGATTAGAGGTTAGCCCCGATATTTGGTAGTGTGGTCACTGACCTCCATTTGTTTTCAGTACCATGCCAGCTAAGCCTTTTCATTTTTGCAATCCTCCTCAAGCTGGTGTAGCACCTACCTTTTCAGGAATGACTTTGTACAACATTTGTGGCCTCCTGAAATTCATCTAGCCCCCTTTGAAGATAGGTTAAAATTTGTGATCTTGAAATGTAACCATTATGAGACCATTACTTCTGCTTCTTGTATGCTGTCTCTGTCTTTCTTTGTGGTTCTTAGTTATTCTTTTGCAGAGCTACCAGCTTAAGTCATGCTGAGATCAAGAAAAATGGGCCTTGGTGGTTCCTGTTCCTGGAGTTGCGTTCTTACCATTGGACCATGGCAGTAAGACACAGATGGTGCTCACACACCCCAGAAGAGAATTTGACTTCACTGTGGCTGTTGTTGCTACTACAGCAGTAGCAGCCAACACTGCTACTATTACTGGGATTGCTTTTTTCACAGTTGTTGACTACAGCTAGTACAGTGGATACCCTGGAAGCAAAAGTAGCTACCATAGTTAATTATTCCTTCATTCTATTGGGTATGATGAATTTAATTCAGTAGTATTATACATATCGATCACCTTTGGGAGTTATAAAATTAATAAAACTGGAGTTCCACATACCTTTGGGATACCATCTTACAAGGATTCCAATTTGCAGTAAGGCTTGTTAAGGAAGGGAATGGCTCAATTGCCCATAGCAACTGGCTATGGGTGGGTTAGGACTTCTATTGGTCTTTTGTGTGTCAAATGCACAGATTGCAAACCCAGTGCCATTTTGAGATCTTTGGCAGCAGTTAACCCTACATCTCACACATGGTTGAGCCTGTATGATGAGTATTCAATGATGGGTAATTCCTGGTGGGCACCCAAAGACCTAAGATAGAGAGCCTTCATGGCCTGGGCAGGTGTCTTGATGATGGGTAAGGTGATTTGCTGATGTCCCTGGGGACCTAAGTGGGAAGATCATCTTTCTTTTTAGTAGAGGGGTAGAATCTGATCCCCGTTCCTTGGGTGGCTGTTGCCTTCCTTGCTGACCTTTATTATATGTCCACCCTATGCTCATTCCCTGCCAGTTTCATTCCTCCTAAACAGCTTACTGGAAGTTCCTTGTTTTTGTATCCTGCATGTTGATGTAAACAGCTAGGATGCAAGAATGTAAAAAATCTGTAGCAAACTTGTGCCCTCTGATATTCTCCCACTTTGCTGTAAGCCTGTATTTAACGCCTCTTCCCTCTTTCAATAAAGGACATTCTACTGAGACAAATGTCTGGCTGTCTTGTCTCTATTTTAATCCTCAGCAACTCATTCAGGACATGGGTGCTACAAGGGAGCAATGTCTGCATGTACAGAATAGAGCCAGGCAGCATGAACCACCCACACCCCTTAGCCCCTGCCAGTGTTTCCAAAGAACATTGCAGAAACCTCTCAATTTAAATACATATACCAAAAGCCTTTGGTAAAGTGCTAAGTTTCTGAGTTGGTTTCACAGAGACTTGATCCTGTATGCAATAGCAGTTGTTAAGGAGGAGTTGTGTACTCCATGTGTGTTATATGCTTTTTGTTATTCCTTTTCAATTACACTGATAACTGAGAAATGGACCACAAGAGGAAAGACAGCTTTTAAGCACTATTGTGCTTATGAAAGGGCTCAAATCATGTACCCTAAAAGTTAATTTCCCTCCTGGCCACTCTTCCCTTCTTCATACTGATTTGTAATCCTTGATCTCCTAGGGAAGACTAGCTTCATGTATCATAGTAAAATTTACCAGGACAAGATTGATGTTTTATGTAGAATTATGAAATACAATGTTTATGAAGCTGTAGAGAAATGGCTGTATTGCAGGAGGCAATAATCATCATCATCATTATCATATTCTCTGGGTACTCAAGGACCACTAGAGTCAAGGAAGTGGGTAGGATAATTGCAGATCTTAGCCTATTCCTCCTTCTCCAAGTCCATTCCTCCAGCCTCATCCTGAGTTCTGTCGCAGACCATTTGATGCAGCCTCCTCTCACTTTGTATCTCCATTCTTAATGGCATTAAGTGGATCCTGATGGAATATCCTCCTTTGCTCTCCACTGTGAATGCCATCAGTGCCCCTCTCCCCACTTCCTAGCTCATCCTCATTCCGAAGTACCAGATCCTGGTACCTAGAAAAGCATTTTATCTGGAACCCATAGTGGCAACACATATCAGGAACTCAGAAAACTTTCCAGAAGAAAAGTAGGATACAGACCTAAACAGAGAATTCTCTAGAAGGGAACTAAAATAACTGAGAATAAAGAAATGTTCAACATCCTTAGCGTTCAGTTATGTGCAAATCAAAACTACTTTGAGATATCATCCACCAGAATGGCTAAGAACAATAAAGCAAGTGACAGATCATGCTGGCAAGGATGTGGAGCAAGGGGAACACTCCTCCATTGCTGGTGGGAGTGTAAACTTGTACAGTTACTATAGAAATCAATATAGAGGTTCCTCAGAAAATTGGGAGTGCATCTAACTTACTATCCAGCTATACCACTCTTGGGCATATACCCAAAGGATGCTCCACCCTACCACAAAGACACTTGCTTAACCATGTTCATTCCTGATATGTTCATATTATCCAGAAACTGGAAACTACCTAGATGTCACTCAACAGAAGAACGGATAGAGAAAATGTAGTATATTTATACAATGTAGTATTATTCAGCTGATAAAAATGAAAATGTGAGAGACAAAGGTAAATGGATAGAAGTAAAAACAAAACAAAAGTAACCAGTCAAACAAACAAAAACCCAGAAACATCCTGAGTCAGATATTCCAGATCCAGAAAGACAAATATGGTATATATTTGCTAATATGTGGACATTTGATATTAAATCAATGATAACCAAGCTACAATCTGTAGAACCACACAGAGTAGGTATAGAGTAAGGAAAGGGAAATAGAATAGATATCTAAGTGGGGGGGATAAAATTGAGAGGGCTAGGGAAGAGAAGATAAGGAAGAGACAGGTAATTTTAAGGACCATTTGAGGGGTGCAGCTGAAGTTTCCTAAAATATAGATATATGAAGGTGATCTAACTGATACCATCAAATAATGGGGAAAACAGAACCCCAACTGGACATCTTTTGTCACCAAGTGAAGCTTCCAGTCCTAGGATTGGGTTACATGTAATTGACAGATATTCAAGGGGGTGTATGCTCAAGTCCCTTTCCTCAGGACTCAGGGAACCACATTGAAGAAGAGGTAGAAAAAGTATATGAGCCAGAGGGAGAGAGGACACTAAGGAAACAAGGCGGTCTAAATCAACATGAGAAAAGCTCATATGTACTCAGAGAATGAGGCAACATGCACAGGGCCTCCATGGGTCTGCACCAGTTCTTCTGTACATATATATATATATACATATATGTATATACATGTATAATTATATATACATACATGTATATTATATATATATGTATATATATAATTGCTTCCAGTTTAGTGTTTTTTTATGGGATTCCTGAGTACATGAACAAATGGGTCTCTGATTCTTGTGTCTTCTCTTGGGCTCTTTTCCTCTTTTCCTTTTTATTTTTGTGAAAGTTAACATTACATTTAAAGTTTAGATTCACTATGCTTGAGAGACCAAAAAGAAAAAAATCCTCAAAAGTGCAAGCCCCTAGCTTGTACCAGCAGTGCCCTAGCAGCTCACCCTCTACCCCCATTTTCCAAGATATTGAAGACTGTTCTTAAATAGACTGATCTGCTGTTCTAGGAAGACAATAGGTCTAGGAAGACAATAGGTCATAGGACTACTATTTCTCTTTTTATAATCAAACTTGCTTACTCTGCTCAATGACTGGGACAACTGCAAAACATATATATTAAAATTAGATCATGAATACACAAAGACAGAATACATGTAATCTTGTGGTTTTGACTTCATAAGTCTTGGGCCGATATGACCAGAAGCTACATTTTGGGAGTGCTCTCAATTCCAGTCCTGGTGCCATGAGTATCCAGTACCAGTAGTTTAATAAAGCCACTTCTGAATTGGCCATCTCCTGTGAACAGACAAGACTTCTAGTGGAGAGATTGGGACACCAACCCAGCCACATAACCTTCAAACCACAGTCTATCCTGCCTACAAGATAAACTGGAGTAAAACTGGTGCAGAAATTGTGGAAGTGGACAATCAATGATTGGTCTAGCTTGAGATCTATGCCACAGAGGGATCCCACCAATGACACTGCCTAGAGGGCCAGGACCCAGAGGCTGCACAGCCCAGAGACATAGGATAGAATCAAACATGACTGGGAAAAATGTCAATGAAATGATTCCTAATGATATACTGCTATACTCATAGATTGGTGCCTAACCCAACTCTCATCTGAGAGGCATCATCTAGCAACCTTTGGAAACAGATGCAGAGACTCACAGCCAGACATTAGGCAGAACCAGGGTAATCCTGTTGAAGAGAGGAAGGAAGGATTGTAGGGAATAGAGAGGTCAGGGATGTCTAAAGAAGACCTACAGAATCAACTAACCTGGGTTCATAGAAGTTCACAGAGACTGAACCAACAACCAGGTAACCTGCTTGGATCTGATCTAGGTCCTCTGCATGTCTGTTATGGTGGTGTAGTTTGGTGTTCTTTTGAGATTCCGAACAGTGGGAGCAGGGGCTGTCTCTGACTCTCTTACTAGATTTTGGGACTCTTTTCCTCCTAGGTGGTTTTCTCACCAAGCCTCAATATGAGGGGATGTGCCTAGTTTTACTGCAACCATGTTTGAGGGACATCCCTGGAAGGCCTGCCCTTTTAAGGAGGGAAATGGAAGAGGTGTCGATTGGGAGGAGAGGGCAGGTGGGAAGTAGCAAGCAGGAGGAGAGGCAGGAGGGGAAACTGCTGTTGAGGTATAATATATGAGAATAGATTAAAAATTTTATTCATGGTCATGGTGAATCTCTAAGAAACCCCATACCCACAACATTGGGAGGTTCCATCAAAATATCTCTTGTGGGTCTCCAGGGACTCCCAGCCGAACAGCCATCTGCATTTGTCAGATTCAAATGTTTTTACCTGACCAGATTTGAATTCCTACAGGCACCTAGCCTGAGAGCATAGAGGTAAATCAGAAGTCTCAATATTTGGGAAGCTACCAGCAGGTATCCAATGCCTAGATCTCACAGAGGAGTCTTGAGTTCTTTAGGTCTTCCACCTGGAGCCAGACAAAACATAGATATAAAAGGCCCAGTGTTCATGGAAAGCAACTGGTGTTTTCCTGGGCTAGGGATCAAGGAATCTGAGAGGCCCAGCAGTTGATGAGGAGAGTAGGTGAGTCAAATGGACTTAATTGATATCCACAGAACATTTCATCCGAACAAAAAAGAATATCCCTTCTTCTCAGCACCCCATGGAACCTTCTCTAAAATCAACCACATACTTGGCCACAAAGCAAATCTCAACATATACAAAACAATTGGAATACCCTCCTGTGTTCTATCAGACCACCATGGTTTAAAGTCAGATTTCAACAACAACAAAAACTACAGAAAACCTACAATCTCATGGAAACTGAATAATGCTCATTTGAATCAACAATGTGTTAAGGAAGAAAGAAAGAAAGAAATTAAAGACTTCCTATAGAACAATGAAAATGAATACACCACATACCCAAATTTACAGGACACTATGAAAGCAGTACTTAAAGGGAAATTCATAGCACTAAATGCCCACATAAAGAAGTTTGAGTTATCTTATACTGGTGACTTAACAGCACACCTGAAAGCTCTAGAACAAGAAGAAGCAAAGTCTCCCATGAAGAACAGATGCCAGGAAATTATCAAATTGAGAGCCTAAATCATTAAAGTAGAAACAAAGAGAACAATACAAAAAAATTAATGAAACAAAGAGTTGGTTCTTTGAGAAAATCAACAAGATAGACAAGGCCTTATCCAAACTCACCAAAAGACAGAAAGAGAGCACCCAAATTAACAAAATCAGAAATGAAAAGGTGGATGTAACAACAGACAATGAGGAAATGCAGAGAATCATCAGGACATACTTCAAAATCCTCTACTCCACAAAACTGGAAAATCTTAAAGAAATGGATAATTTTCTGGATAGCTACCACATACCTAAGTTAAATCAAGACCAGATAAACCATTTAAATAGTCCAATAATCCCTAAGGAAATATAATTGTGAAATAGAGGCATCCAAAAGCCTCTGAATTTGTAGGTCAGGATTCTGTTGGTTTTAGGATGCATCTATGAGACTCATGGGAAAATCTGGACTCAGCATTTCTTTCCTGAGTCTGTCAGACCCGGTTCTGGAAGTAGAGAGATGCCACCAAATTGTATGACTGTTTTATGTTGTATGGATTGTTTGTTATGCTACTCTTGTTTTTTAAACAGAGTTGAAATGATGGGACAACAATCTTCAATTAGCCCCCCAATCTAACCTGTGTCCAATGGCTATGGGGTTTTTTTTTATTTTTTTTTTGTGGTCTCAGTTCCTTATATGTGTGTCTGTGCTACAGCTAAACTTTCTCAATAACAGGCAGAAGAGGAAACCAAACAAAGCAAGCAAGGGAGGGAATGGGGGAACCCATGATGCTGCAAAGCCATATTTAGGAACAACTGAACACTCTGTGCTGTCCTCCAGCAATAATATCCTTTGTCAATAGCCAGGGATACAAATCCACTGCCCCTGGGCTGTGCCACCTGGCTGAGGTGATACAGGTGTCTTCCCTGCAGCATGCTACTCCCACAGGCACTAAGACCTCCAACTCTGGGTGGCCTTGTGTACTTCTGCCTCACTCACCCAAATCCCTGGCTAGCCCCTGCTACAATCACCACACCACTGTATCCACTAGCTTTGGGGATGCTTTGTTTTAGTTAAACAGTAGGAAATCCTGGTCCACACCAGTTCTAGATAGGCTGCTAGGCACCTACAGAAGTGAGGCACTTTGGGGAAAACTAGGGCCTTCCTGGGGGTGGAGGAGATGAAGGGTGGATCTAACAAGGGAGGACCACCATTGAGGCTACAGTCACAGTGGCTGCTGCCTCACTTCTCTGCCCTGCCCAGGACTCCCCTGCTACTGGATTCAGTTTTACAGGGATTTGGGTAGCGTTTAGATATGGCTAATACTGAAACATCGTTTTATACTGTTCTGCATTATTAAAAACCTGGCTCTGGAGTTGGATTATTCCTCTCCTTTCCATAGATCCAAGCATGTGTCTAAAACCAAACCACCTTTCCTCTTTGTCCTGAGTCAGATGAGCCACCCGATTTTATGATAGGGGAAAGAGAGCAAATCAAAACAGACAAACAATTAGACTATTGGTTTCATTGAACTCTCTAAGACTTTTGCTAAAATATAAACTTCATCTCAATAGTACCTTAATAATACCTTCTCCTTAATAGTTTGTAAAACTATTAAGTACATTTTCTGTATTTTAAGATTTTTAAGTTTATTGTGTGTGGTTAGAGATGTATATAATCTACAAAAAATGTTTAACTTAAAATTTATGACAAAAGGCTAAATAATTAAAAATATGTGTGTGAGTAACCTTAATTTACTACAATATATTCAACTCTTGTTTTAAAATGGATTTAAAAAAGTAACATCCATGAAATTTCACCATCATCTTGCTCAAGATGTAGTCTAACAATAGACTTGAAGATGCTTTCTATTGTGCAAAAAAATCTCTGTCTTTTATGTATATAATTTCAGCCCTCTGGGAAAAGAGGTTCATATGTTTGATTTTGTATCTTTTGAGCAGTCAAGATTTTACTATGACTCAAAGACATGAGTCTACTGCCTTTTTTACATTTTGGATTTCTGTACAGTTTAGAAACAATGATAATATTAATGTACTAAAAATTTATCTTTCTGTACTTTTTAAAAATCCATATAAGCTATAAAAAGACACAACTTGGATTGACATGTCACACTTCAAATGGATTCCAGATAGGTTATCCTGTCAATCAGTAGCCTAAGCTTCCCTACATACTGGTTCTTCCTGAGGGCAAAGTTCTAAATCTAAGATTCTCCTTTAAGTTACTAAACTGTAACTTCTGTCCCTAGTCTACCTCTGTACCACCAGATTTCCTGTCAGCCCACAGACATCAGGAGTTGGCTGCAGACAACAAACTGCACCAATAGACCATGAGCCCTGAACTTGCTGAAAGCTTATGTGAACCAGTCCAGCCAATGTGATTTCTCCCTGTCCCCACAGCAAACCAGATGCTTCTGATGAATGCCCCCACTGCCTGAACACCTACCCTTGGCCTTTGATTTGCATTTCAGCCTTCATGGGTCCTGACAAGAACATCCTAATCTCAGCTGAGAAGCACTTATAGACATAAGTTCCTCACCCCTTGTCCTCAACCAAAGGCTGGAATATTGGAATAAAGGAAACTGGTTTCCTTCTACCAAAAGACTTTAGAAATAACAGGTATCCATCACAGAGTCAGATATTGGACTCAAGATACAACTCAAGGGGGAAATGTAATGGTTAACGTTATATTTAAAATTTAGACTTAGTATGCTTGAGAGACCGAAAACACTTCAAATATGCAAGCCTGTAGCGTGTACAAGCCGTGCCCTAGCAGCTCACCCTCTACCCCCATTTTTCCAAGACATTGAAGACTGTTCTTAAATTATCTGATCCTGTAACATCTGCTGTTCTATCAAGACACTAGGTCATAGGACTAACTATTATTTCTGTTTTTGTAATCAAACTTGACTGGGACAAAGGCAAGACAGATATGTTAAAATTAGATCATGCATACATGTAGACAGAATACATGTAATCTTGTGGTTTGGGCTGTATAAGCCTTGAATGAATATGACCAGGGGCTGCAACTTGGGAACAATCTCAGTTGTAGCCTTGCTGTCATGAGCAACTGGCACCAGTATTTGTTTAATAAAGCCTCTTCTTATTAAACAAAATACCAAACCAAACCAACCAACTAAACAAACAAACAAACAAAGCCCCACTTCTCTCCTCTGTCTTTACTGCACCTTCACATCTCTTCATTCATTTTATTGGCACAGGGATCCTCGATATATCATGCAATATATCCTTTTGTTCAATCAGCTCCAACCAAAAATATAAATCACAATGAGTCATGGGTCTGGTTCAAAGCATCTGGATTCTGGTACAGGATCGTCACTAAACCCTCACTGAAACACTTCTCTGGTATCCCACAGCAGCACCTAGTCATGGAGATCCTTCAAAACAAGTTCCTTCACATGCTCTAGCAGGTCATAGATGGGATAGATATTAGTCAGGGTCAACCCAAGGCCCTGGATATGGACCTGGGTGGTAGTTGAGCTGTTCAATCCTGGATACTTGAGCTGCCCCCACCAGGTGAAAGGTGGAACCAGCTCTCCTATGACCATGGCATCAGGACCAGCTCTCTCATGCCTATGTTAAGGGATGGGGCCATCTCTCCTGAGTACAGGCGGCCATCTATTCAGGAACAAGTCATTGGGGTCAGCTCTCCTGTATGGGTCATGGTTAGCACTCTTGCTGTAGTGTCTATTGAGGGGCAGGACTAGCTTTCCTTGGGCCAACAAAGGGGAGGGCCGGCTCAGTACTGCCCTTGGATTTCATCATGCATGGCCCCCTATGGTAACATGGGCCAATGACATCAACACAGACCCCAGTTGTAGCAGGGCCACAGATCCATTGTTATCCCTCCAGAGCATCTTGGGTCCATTTGTCACCATGTCCCCTATGGCAGCTCAGGTCACTCAGATCAATTTGGCCCCTGCAGTAAGCAGCAAGGATCTCAGACATCAACATGGTCTGAGGTGGCTAACCAGACCCTGGGCATCTGCATGGCGTTTGGTGGCAACAGATGCCATGGACATCAACTCAGACCCTGGCTACAGTAGGACTACAGAACTAAACATGGTCCTTTGCAGCAGCAGCATGGGTGTCATCAATTCCCTGCATGAAAAGCAGGCCATCCACCTCAGCTGGCTCCTCATTACCTTTGATTCTTCTGTTCCACCTCTTTCCACAACACATGAACCATTCTGCCTCTCTTTTTCTCCCATTTCTCCACCACACATTTGCTCCTCATAATGGCACCTTCCCCTGTCAATGTCTTTAGCCACCCCAGGACTTCCTTGAGGACCCAGGCTGGCCTATGTTTTGCTTCCACCCACTGGTGCTGTTTTCTAGTGAGAGAAAGAAAGGGGGATATGTCCAGATGGGAGGGTAAGTGGGGAGGAAATGGGAGGAGTAGGGGAAGTTTAACTATAATCAGGATATATTATGTGACAGAAAAAAACCTATTTTAATTAAAAGAAAAAAGAAAGAATTGTTATAACCCCCCAAATTAAAAGTAATCATCAATGGCAATACTTTCTGTGCCCACCTTCTCCTGATATTCCCCATTTGCAGGGTTACTACTGAATCCCTTGTTCAAAGGATCAAGTGAGCCTGAATCATCTGTATAAGCAATACTCATGACTTAGAAATGTCCCTCCCCCAAAACCAGAACTTGTCATTGTGTTCAAATGGCATTTTGTGAAGAGTGTACATCTATATACTACAAAACCCCAGAAAACATGAAATTAAATAACTTGGAAATTCATGTTTTTATTGTTAGCATGAGTGCTGAATTTTAGTGAAGCTGGACATTGATTACATGGGTCACCAATTTGCACTCTAGCTTCTGAACAAAGACAGCACTCTAGGGATAGTCATCCCTATCCACAATGAGAAGGATCTTTTCAATACGAGGATGTATGTTCTGTAACATTACAGACCTCTCACTGTTCCTCTCTTCGGCTCTCTGATTGACGAACGAGGCCTGAAATCAGAGGAGGACAGGATTGGATTTAGCATTGGCTTCCACCCCAGAGCCATGAGATAAAAACCACTTTCAGCCACATAACACTGATGTTCTATTCAGTCACAAAAGCAAACACCAGCTGTGTGTCAGCTTCTGCTATAGGCCATGATTCTGTCTTTTCCCAGCAGTATAAACACTTCACTGGGTTCTTTTTTATTGGAATGAACGCTTAGCTTATGACTTGTTCCAGGTCCTTGATGTTAATAGACTATATGGTAACTGAGTAAAGGAAAGTCTTCATTCTGACATTGGACCATCAGCTGTAGAATACCCTTCTCACTGGTGATATGTCCCTCTTGTTTGGGCAGAGATTGGAGATGACAAAATGTTAGCACATTTTAAAGGCCTATGGAGGGAGCAGCTTTCTGTTTGTAAAAGTAATCTTCAGTATGAAATAATCAACAGAAACAAGCATGGGAGATTTTTAGGAACAAAATAGCCTTCAAGGGTGCCAATGGCATTGTTGGTGCTTGAAATTTCTATAGAATGAACAGATAGTAGGCAGAGAAGTCCTGGACAATGTTTTGACTTCACAGCCTCCAGGGTTTGTGAAAGTTCACCAACTTAAACTAAATGACATAAAGGACACTGAAACCTTTGCCATGTCCAGGAATTCAGCAATGTAACTTCCACCCATGGTAAATGTGAACAGTATATGTTCTTTCATGAACAGTGTATGTTCATGGTAAACCTGAACAGTATATTCTTTCATGTTATACAAAATTCTCCAGGATCAGAATGAAGAATAATATCTATCCTTCAGCTATATTTCTAAAATCCTCTCTAGCACAGAGGGCATTCTAGGCCCTGATGCATCACCAGGACATCTAAAGCCTCTTTCTTCAAAAGACAAAATGTAAGATGGTCCACAACAGTGAGAGGAAACCTGTCATAAGTCAGTTCTTCCTAAATATTGTCTAGCTATGGAAATACAGTCATAGCTACCTGTTAGATGTTACCATCCTGTCAGGCTCCAAGTGAATGAGGGTCCATTGTATTGGGAAGTTCTCAAACTGTACATTTGTGACTCCATGTACTTTCTCTCCCTGCCTATAATATGTATGTATAGTCTAAAGAAGACCAACCAAAGGACCAGAAGCCCTACTACCAACCTGATTCCTATATGAACTCAAATGAAGCCTCAGTGGCTGACTCATGTAGGCTCACATTAAGTCAGATTTCCTGTGTTTGATTCCTAAAGCCTATCTATTAAGTTTGTAAGAGGAAAGGAGATATAAGAAATGAAGCTTTGAGAAAGTCACACTGAACCGTGGAGTCCATGGACGTTTTTTCTTCTCTTTTGTCCTGTGTCCATGCTCTCTCTGTTGTTGCAGTACACCAGTCTCTAGAGCTGCAGTGCATCAATCTCTAGAGCTACAGTGCATCAGCTTCTCTAGAACTGCAGTGCATTACCCTCTCTAGAGCTGCAGTGCATCAGGATCTCTAGAGCTGCAGTGAATCAGCCTCTATAGCGGCAGTGCATCAGCCACTAAAGAGATGCAGTGCATCAGCCTCTCCAGAGCTACAGTGCATCAGCCTCTCTAGCAAAAGATAACCAGGCTAAAATCTGCAACCCTAGAGAAGTTAGGTAAAGATGAGGACCCTAAGACAGACTTGTATGGATCACCCCAGGAAAGGAAAATGGATATGATCTCCTGGGTAAACTGGGAAGGGGATAGAAGGGAGGGGATGGGGGATGGAAGCATGAAGGATCTGGATGGCCAAGTTGGAGTAAGGATAGAAAGGGGAGCAATGAAAGAGAGGAGGGAGTATATGAGCAAGGGGCGTCAAGACCATGATGGGAAAAACCACAGAGACAGCTGATCAGAGGTAGTGGGAGCTCACAGAATCTGGACTGACAGCTAGGGAGCCTGTACGGGACCAAACTAGACCCTCTTAATGTGGGTGAAAGCTGTGTGACATGATCTATTTGTGGGGTCCCTTACAGTGCGACCAGGACTAATCCTGGGACATAAACTCTCTTTTAGAGTCGATTCCCTATGGTGGGATGACTTGGTCAGCCTTGATGCACGGGGGAGGGACTTGGTCATGTCCCAACTGAATGTACCAGGCTTTGTTTTCTCCCAATGGAGGGAGGCCTTACCCTCTATGAAGAGTAGATGTGGGAGTCGGTTGCAGTAAGGATAAGAGCAGGAGATGGAGAGGGAGAGGGAACTGTTATTGGTATGTAAAATGAAAAAATTCTTGAATAAAAAAAAAGCACCTAGAACAAGGCTTCCCAAGACCTGAGGAAGGCTGTAGATTGACTGTTCAATGGCTTTGCTTGGATTTACTGACCTTCTCTTTGACTTCAGTCACATTCAAAGCTTGTGCAAGTTCTTTCCTGTAGAAAGAAAACCATGAATGTTTAGCATTCAGTGTTTTGCATGAACAGCAAAGTCATAAATGATTTCTACATTTTTTAATATTGCCATCCTCCCTCACACACACCCCCCATTTAACTTTCATTCTCAGAACTAGTGTTGCTTTTGAAATGGTTTCACCTCTTACAAAAGTGCCTAAACAATAACAATGAATAATTTTAAAATACTATTAAAAATTAAAATTAGACCACCAGTGAATGCCTGGGGTTATAATCAGAGAGGCAACCACCCCTGGGTCCCACTGCAGGGCACCATCCTGAGAGGACCTGCCCAACTGGGCCCCATTTTCTGGCCAATTGGTGGGCCCTGTGGGAAAGCTCCCCTTTTCCCAGATTGCAGGCAGACCCTGCAGTCTCCACAACCTGCACCCACACACATTGGCCCTAGACCCCAGGCACTTCCTGAGACTCAGAGACCAGCCCACAGCTCCAATCCACTCCAGAACTCCCATCTGCTCCAGAACTCCCATCTGGACCAGATACCAGAGAGACCCTCCAGTGGACACTACAACCTCAATGCCTTGCCCACACCCATCTGCTGGAGACCCCAGCCACTTCCGGAGTCTTAGAGACCAGTGTCCAGTATTTCATCCTGTCCCGGATCTCCCATCTGGACCAGAGAGCCCCCAGCTCCCATCTGCGCCAGAACTCCCATCTGGACCATAGCTTCCATCCTGTCCTGGAACTCCCATCTGGACAAGAGGAGCTCCCATCTGGACAGGATAAGGAGATCCCAGGGACTTCCTGAGACTCAGAGTCCAGCCACCCAGCTCATATCTGGCCAGCACTCTCATCTGGCCCAGAGCTCCCATCTGGCCCAGAGCTTCCATCTGGACCAGAGTATGGATCCCTAAATCTGTCAGCTCTGTCTGGACCAAGTACACTGAAAATACCAAGAACGAACCCACAAGGAGATGGGCAGACAACAAGTCAGAAGTACATACAACAAAATAAAGAGCAATACAGCATCACCAGAATCTAGCCCTTCTCCAGTAGCTAGACCTGAACATCACGGAATGGAAGAAGAGGAAGAAGAAGAAGAAGAAGAAGAAGAAGAAGAAGAAGAAGAAGAAGAAGAAGAAGAAGAAGAAGAAAACAACCTTATAAGTAATGTCATGAAGAGGCTAGAGCCTTATATAGAAAAATCAAAAATAAAGTGGAGGAACATACAAACAAAAAATGGGAAGAACATTATAAAAAAATTGAGTAAGGACAATTAAAGCAGAAGAAAACAATAAGTCCCTGAAGGAAAATCAGGAAAAAACAAGGGAAACAGTTCAAGAACTGAAGAGGGAAATAGAAAAATGAAGAAACCCGTAGCAGAAGGAAAGCTGGAAATAGAAAACCTGAGTAACCAAACAGGAACTTCAGATGCAAGTATAACCAACAGAATGCAAGAGATGGAAGAGAGGATCTCTAGTGTTGAAGATATGGTAGAAGAAATAGATTCATCAGTCAAAGAAAACACTAAAACCAACAGAGTCATGACCCAAAATGTCCAAGAAATTTGGAAAACTAAGAAAAGGCCAAACCTACGAATAATAGGGATAGAGGAAGGAAAAGAATACCAATTCACAGGCACAGAAAATATATTTAACAAGATCATAGAAGAAAACTTTCTCACCTTACAGAAAAAAATGCATATGAAGATACAAGAAGCCCATAGAACACCAAACAGACTAGACCCCCCAAAAAAGTCCCCTCGCCAAGTAATAATTAAACGTACACAATAAAGAAAGAATATTAAGTGCAGCAAAGAAAAAAGGCCAAGTGACTTATAAATGGAAACCCAGCAGAATAACACCCAATTTCTTGATGGAGACTTTGAAAGACAGGAGGACCTGGACAGATATAATGCAGACACTAAGAGATCATGGATGCCAGCCTAGTCTAATATACCCAGCAAAACTCTCAATCATCATAGATGGAGTGAACAACAACTTCCAAGACAAAAACAGATTTAAACAATACTTATCCAGAAACCCAGCCCTACAGAAAGCACTAGAAGGAAAATTCCAACCTAAGGAAGGCAGTTACACCCATGGAAACACAGGCAATAGATAACATCACAGCAGTAAACCCCAAAGAAGAGAAGTACACACACACTACCACCATAAAATAAAAAAAAAGCAACAGGAATGAACAATCACTGGTCATTAATATCCCTTAATATCAATGGACTTAATTCACCTATAAAAAGACACAGACTAATAGAATGGATATGAAAACAGGACCCATCTTACTGCTGAATACAAGAAACATACCTCAAATTCAAAGACAGACACCTCCTAAGAATAAAAGGCTGGGAAAAGGCTTTCCAATCAATTGGCCTTAAGAAGGAAGCTGGTGTAGCCATCCTAATATCCAGCAAAATGGACTTCAAACTAAAATCAATCAAAAGAGATGATGAAGGTCATTACATACTCATTGCAGGAAAGATCCATGAAGATGAAGTCTCAATTCTGAACATTTATGCCCCAAACAGAAGGGCACACACATATGTTAAAGAAACATTACGAAAGCTTAAATCACATATAAAACCCCACACATTAATAGTGGGAGACTTCAACACTCCAATTTCAACTCTGGACAGATCGGAAGTTGAAATTTAACAGAGACATAATGGACTTAACTGATGTTATGGCTCAAATGGACTTAATCGTTATCTACAGAACATTACACCCAAAACAAAAAAGAATATACCTTCTTCTCAGCACCCCATGGAACCTTCTCTAAAATCGACCACATACTTGGCCACAAAGTAAATCTCAACAGATGCAAAACAATTGGTATAACCTCCTGTGTTCTATCAGACCACCATAGTTTAAAGTTAGATTTCAACAACAGAAAAAAACTATAGCACTCTTACATTCTGATGTAAACTGAAAAATGCTCAACTGGATCACCAATTGGTTAAGGAAGAAATAAAGAAAGAAATTAAAGACTTCCTAGAGATCAATGAAAATGAATACACCACGTACCTAAACTTATGGGATACTATGAAACCAGTGCTAAGAGGGAAATTCAGAGGACTGAATGCCCACATTAAGAAGCTGGAGAAATCTCACACTAGTGAATTGACAGCACACCTGAAAGCCCTTGAACAGGAAGAAGCAAAGTCCCCCAAGAGGAACTGATGCCAGGAAATTATCAAATTGAGAGCTGAAATCAATAAAATAGAAATAAAGAGAACAATACAAAGGATTAATGAAAAGAAGAGTTGGTTCCTTGAGATCAACAAGATAGACAAGTCCTTATCCAAACTAACCAAAAGACAGAGAGAGAGCATCCAAATTAACAAAATCAGAAATGAAAAGGGGGACATAACAACAGACAATGATGAAATCCAGAGAATCATCAGGTCCTACTTCAAAAACCTCTACTCCACAAAACTGGAAAATCTAAAAGAAAGGGATAATTTTCTGGTTAGGTATCACATACCTAAGTTAAATCAAGTCCAGACAAACCATTTAAATATTCTAATAACCCCTAAGGAAATAGAATCAGTCATTAAATACTCCCAACCAAAAAAAGCCCTGGACCTGATGGTTTCACTGCAGAATTCTCCCAGATCTTCAAAGAAGACTTAATACCAATACTCTTTAAATTGTTCCACACAATAGAAGCAGAGGGTATATTACCAAACTCCTTCTATGAGGCTACAATTACCCTGATTCCTAAACCAAACAAAGATGCAACAAAGAAAGAGAACTATAGACCGATCTCACTCATGAAAAATGACGCAAAAATACTCAATAAAATTCTGGCAAACAGACTCCAAGAACACATCAAAACAATTATCCACCATCATCAAGTAGGCTTCATCCCAGGGATGCAAGGGTGGTTCAACATACGAAAGTCTTTCAATGTAATACACCATATAAACAAACTCAAAAAAAAATCCACATGATCATCTCACTAGATGCAGAAAAGGCATTTGACAAAATCTAACACCCCTTCATGATAAAGGTCTTGGACCGATCAGGAATACAGGGAACATACCTAAACATAATAAAGGCAATCCACAGCAAGCCAACAGCCAACATCAAATTAAATGGAGAGAAACTCAAATAAATACCACTAAAATCAGGAACAAGGTAATGCTGTGCCCTCTCCCAATACTTATTCAATATATTACTTGAAGTTCTAGCCAGAGCTTTAAGACAACATAAGGAGATTTAGGGGATACAAATTGGAAAGGAAGAAGTCAAGCTCTCCCTATTTGAGGATGACATGATAGTATATATGAGTGACCCCAAAAATTCAAACAAGGAACTGATACAGCTAATAAAAACATTCAGCAACTTAGCAGGATACAAGATCAACCCACAAAAATCAGTAGCCATCCTATATACAATAGAAAAAGAGGCTGAGAAGGAAATCAGAGATACATTACCCTTTACAATAGCCACAAATGATATAAAATACCTTGGGGTTATGCAAACTAAGCATGTGAAGGACTTATATGAAAAGAACTTTAAGTCCCTGAAAAAAGAAATTGAAGAAGATGTCAGAAAATGGAAAGACCTCCCATGCTCATGGAAAGGCAGGATTAACATAGTAAAAATGGTGCCCTTACCAAAAGCAATCGACAGATTCAACAAAATCCCCATCAAATTCCACAGATGTGGAAAGAGTAATACTCAACTTCATATGGAAAAACAAAAAACCCAGGATAGCCAAAAGAATCCTGTACAATAAAACAACCTTTGGAGGCATCACAATCCCCGACCTCAAGCCCTACTATACAGCTACTGTAATAAAAACAGCTTGGTACTGTCATAAAAACTGACATGTGGACCAGTGGAATCAAATTGAAGACCCGGATATTAACCCAGACACCTATGAACATATAATTTTTGACAAAGATGCCAAAAATGTACAATGGAAAAAAGAAAGCATCTTCAACAAATAGTGCTGGCATAACTGGATATCAATGTGTAGAAGGTTGCAAATAGATCCATAACTCTCACCATGCACAAAACTTAAGTCCAAGTGGATCAAAGACCTCAATATAAATCCAGTTGCTCTGAACCTTACAGAAGAGAAATTAGGAAGTACTCTTGAACGCATTGGCACTGGAGATCACTTTCTAAATATAACACCAGTAGCACAGACACTGAGAGAAACAATCAATCAACGGGACCTGTTGGAACTAAGAAGCTTTTCTAGAGCAAAGGACATGGTCAACAAGACAAAATGAAAGCCTACAGAATGGGAAAAGGTCTTCACCAGCCCCACATCTGACAGAGGGCTGATATCCAGAATATATAAAGAACTCAATAAATTAGACATCAAAATGCCCAACAGTCCAATTAAGAAATAGGCTATAGAACTAAACAGAGAATTCTCCACAGAGGAAGTTCAAATGGCTGAAAGACACTTAAGGAATTGCTCAACATCCCTAATTATAAAGGAAATGCAAATCAAAATGACTCTGAGAAACCACCTTACACCTGTCAGAGTGACTAAGATCAAAAACACAGAAGATCACTTATGCTGGAGAGGATTTGGAGCAATGGGAATTCTCTTCCACTGCTGGTGGGAATGCAAGCTTGTACAGCCACTTTGGAAATCAATATGGCACTACCTTAGAAAATTGGGAATCCATCTCCCCCAAGACCCAGCTGTGGCACTCTTGGGGGAATACCCAAGGAATGTTCAATCATACCAGAAGGGCATTTGTTCAGCTATGTTCATATCAGCATTGTTTGTAATAGCCAGAACCTGGAAACAACCTCGATGCCCTTCAACTGAAGAATGGATAAAGTAAATATGGTACATATACGCAATGGAGTACTACTCAGCAGAGAAAAACAATGACATAATGAGGATTGCAGGCAAATGGATGGACCTAGAAAAAATCATCCTGAGTGAGGTAACCCAGACTCAGAAGGACAAACATGGTATGTATTCACTCATAGGAGGATACTAGATGTAAAACAAAGATGACTAGACTGCTACACAACTCCAGGGAGGCTACCTTTAAAACGGGACCCTTGGAAAGATGCAGGGATCACCAAATAACAGAGAAATGGATGAGATCTACATGAACAACGTGGAACAGATTTGGAGAAATGAAGGGCAAGGTTTGAGGGAAGGGAGGCTTGGGGGAGCAGGAGATCCCAGCTGGATGAGGAACAGAAAGGGAGAACAAGGAATGGTAGACATTGATGGATGAAGACCACATGAGAACAGTAGTGGGAAGAGTGCTGGAGAGGTCCCCTGAGGTCCACAGTGGTGCATCCTCTGTAGACTGCTGGCAGTGGTCGAGAGAAAGCCTGATCTGACCTAGTCTGGTGATCAAATGAACAAATACCCTGAAGGTCAGGCTAGAGCTCTCATCCAGTGACTTATGGAAGTGGATGCAGAGATCCTCAGCCAGGCCCCAGGTGGAGCTCCATGTGTCCTGTTGTCGAGAAGGAGGAGGGACTGTGGGAGCATGAACTGTTGAGCCATGGATTGGAAAAACCACAGGGACGAAAGGCCAGATGAATGGAAACACATGAATTGTGAACCAAAGGCTCTGGAGCCCCCAGCTGGATCAGGCTCTCTGGATAAGTGAGACAATTGAATAGTTTGAACTGTTTGTGAGGCACCCAGGCAGTGGGACCAGGACCTGTCCTTAGTGCATGAGCTGGCTGTTGGGAACCTTGAGCTTACACAGGGACACTTTGCTCAGCCAGGAAGGAGGGGACTGGTCCTTCCTGTACTGAATTCACCAGGTTTAAATGAATCCCCAGGGGATTCTTGGCCCTGGAGGAGATGGGAATGAAGGGGAGGGGATGGAAGGAATGTGGGGATGGGGGCAGGAGTGGGGAGGACAAGGGAATGAATGGCTGATGTGTAAAATTAAAACACAAATATAATTTTTTTAAAAAGGGAAAAAAAACAAAATTAAATGCCAAAGTGTATGCTGAGCAAATTATACTAATTTAAAAAAACAGCACCAGGGGAAGTGAAAGGGAATTCAAAAGGAATTGATGGATAGGTACACAGTCCCTGAAAATATGACTAGACTACTGGTGAAGAGGACACCCAACAAAATGTAAATCTTTAACACTGGTGAAATAAACACTAGTGAGTATTTTTCACACTGCACTCATGTCTCTATATTTTACAGAAATTAAAATATGACTCTAAATGAGTGATGTTAACTATGTAAACTTGTTTCAGGTCAACACTACACACTAGTACTGACCTTGACCCCTACACAAGGCACCCTTCTGTACCCACCAGCAATGAAGAAGGTAGCAGGGGCTTAGGGGGGAGGAAGATAGGGAACCAGGGCCTGGAAGAACAAAAGGATACCTCAACCTGAGACAACAGGGAAGTTGGGGATAGCTCCTGGTGCAAGGCACATACCTAGCAAGCGCATCTGAGTACTGGGTTTTTTTGAACAAATATTTCATTTTCTCGACCTGCCCCATTGTTAACTGGAAAGAGGTTCCCCACCACCTTCGGGATGAATGGCGCCTTGGAATCGGAATCATAGGTTCGGCTGAGGGTCCTGGCTCCTGGTGTGGCTCCGAGGAAGAGGAGTTCGGGTCCCTACTCTGAGGGACCTGGTGGGCCTTGTTATTTCGGTCCATTGAGCAGCCTGCATCGCCTCCACTAGGGTTGCCACCCACCATCGCCAAGGCAGCCTCTAAGGTGGAGACCTCAGCTATCTCCTCACCATTCTCATCCCTTACAACATATATATATTTCCACTGGACCTTTCGGGCCATTACTAGTAGTGGGCCAAAGCCACAGAGAGAAGTGAGGCTCCCTAAAGTTAGGCTTGGGTAAGGGATTTTGTTTTTGTCTTTCAGGAGAATAAAGGCTAAGGAATCTGAAGAACACTGGACAAGTGAGACATCTCAAGAAAAGGGACAAATCATCCAGAAAATAAATGTCCCAAGAAAAAGAGTAAATTGGCCTATTGGTATATCACATATAAAAATTCAGAAGTGCTCCTAAATGTTTGTTTCTGCTCTGTTAAATGTTAATGTTTGTTAGCCATTTCTGTTTATTTAGCATATCCTTTAGAGTTCTATTTGATCTTTCTATAACTGCTTAGCCTGAAGAATTATGTGGTATACCTGTAATATGCTTTATATTGTAATAAGCAAAAAGCTGTTTTATTTTACCAGGGACATATCCTGGAACATTGTCAGTTTTAATTCGTGCAGGTATACCCATGAGGCCATGACTTCCAGTAAATGTATTATTACAGAATCAGCTTTTGCAGAACTCAAAGAAGTTGCCCATTGAAATCCTGAATAAGTATCAATGGTATGGTGTACATATTTCAGCTTTCCAAATTCTGCATAGTGAAACACATCCATCTGCCAGATTTCATTTCTCTGAGTACCCTTTGGTACATCCTGCTGGTAATGGAGTCTCATTGCAACAGAAACAAGTAGGACATTTCCTTACAATTTCCTTGGCTTGACGCCAGGTTATGGAAAAAATCCTTGTTTAAACCTTTACTATTGACATGATAATTTTTATGAAAATCTAAGGCCTCCAGCACATTTCCTATCAGTAATTTATCAGACTCATCATTACCTTGTGCTAGAGGGCCTGTCAGACCCATATGGGATTGGATGTGCATTAAATATAAGGAATGCTTCCTATTTCTGAATATATCTTTTAACTGAATAAACAGTGAAGTTAATTCCAACTATTCAGGGATAAATTCTGCAGTCTCAATAGGTAATACCACTCTTTCAGCATACTGAGGATCAGTAACAAAGTGGAGAGGTTCTGAAATATCCATTAACGTCAACAGAATAGCATACAATTCCGGGTTTTCAACTGAATTATAAGTACTCTGGACCACTTTACTTTAATTTTTTTTTTATTTGTAACCTGCCTTTCCTTGTGTGTTTGCATCTGTATAAAATGTGCAAGCTCTAGGTTGTTTCCAGGTTCTGGCTATTACAAACAAAGCTGATATGAACATAGCTGAGCAAATGCCCTTGTGGTATGATTGAGCATACATTGGGTATATGCCCAAGAGTGCTATAGCTGGGGCCAAGATCTGTCCGTAGTACATGAGCTGGCTGTTTGAAACCTTGGGCTTACACAGGGACACTTTGCTCAGTCTGGAAGGAGGTAACAGGACCTGCCTGTACTGAATCTACCAGGTTTAAATGATTCCCCAGGGATGCCTTGATCCTGGAGGGGAGGGGCTGGGGGAAAGGTGTGGATGGGTGCGGGAGGGGTTCATGGCTGATGTATAAAATTTAAAACACATAATAATAAAGAAAAAATTATTTATTAAAAAAATACAAGCTCCACATATGGGTGTTTCCCATACAATATGAGGCAAAATCCAATCAGCTCTCTTTAGAAGTTCAATTCTATCACTTTGGGATATTTGCTGTTAATTTCTCCCAAAAATATTACTGGAAGATCTTTGCCAAGGTTAACTTTCTGTCCATAATTTTTCAATGTCCTACTTAGTTAAAGGTATGACAATTTCTCTTGAGTCTATTCTTGTTAATTGACAAAGTCTCAATTTTCCTTTTAAAATCAAGTCAGAGATTTTTTCCACATAAGTTTTTAATTTTTCACTCTGTTTCTTTGGTAGAAATACCTATCCCAATATAATATCTTCCCTCTACATTAAAAATCCTATAGTTGAATGTGTAGAGAGTAAAATAATCAAAATGTGATTCAGCTTTGGATAGTCATGATCCACATGTCTTTCCTGTACTTTCTTTCTACCAAGGCCAATTCATTCTCAGCTGCAGTTGATAATTCTCTTGGACTATTTAACTTTAACACTAAAGGAAGCTTTAGTTCCTTTGGGCCAGCGAAGGAAGAGCTGAGGCCACAGTGTGTTGGCAATTACTCATTCCTCTTCTTCCTCATACCAAGGAGTACTTAGAACTATCCCTGCATGCACAGGTAAGCAGAGGACCTTCACTTTCCAGTCAGAGGTTGGAGGTCTGATGGCCTTTTAGGAAGATAAGGGATGTAAGAAGGCCACATCAAGCAAGAGGAGTGTCTTAGCACATCCTGAGTAGAAGGGTCAGGTCAGAGAGCCCTGAGGCCAAGAAAGAAAATATAACACCCTTTTCTTCAAAGAGGAAACATTAGAGGCCCCTTAGGGCAAATGAAAAGCTTTGAGGCCTCTCTGTCACATGGTGAAACTCTGAGGCCCATGGGTAAATGTTTAGGTCTAAATCCCCTTAATGAGAGTAAAAACTCCCTGACTATGGTGTGCAAAATCAGAAATTTCCATAGCCTTTTGGCTCAATGTGAATGTCTCTGACTATCTTGTACATTGCAAGGACCAGACACTGCCACCTCAGCTACTACAATTTCTTGGCAGCAGGAAATGTCCCCATCATGATCATTGGGTTCCCTATGCCATCCTGACAGCCCAAGCCACACAAAGTTTGGATCTTCTTTTCCTCTGTTCCCCAAGAGGGATTCTGCACAGCATCCAGTAGTCCCTCATCCATGGAGAGTTACCTTACTTCCCGTTCTTCTACCAAAACCTTGGCTGTCAAATCATACTTATGATTCCTCCTCATGATAGCTGCACAGAGTATCTTTGCCCCAGTGAGTTCTGTCCATCCCTTCTGAGACCCTGGCCAGACTTGCTCTTTCTATGATCCAAGAATTTTCCACCTCACCAAGAACTCCACCTACCAACCTTATATCCTCTGGTTCTGCTCAGGACTTCTGTGTCATTATTGTTCCACTTGGTCTCAGTGCCCAAAAGATCATCCAGCCCATGAAGGCTTAATCCAGTTACACCCTAACACAAATAGTCTTGTACGTTTCCATGCTTGTACCCAGAGGAAAACTGCTCCCAGCTTTCACTAGAAAGGGCTTATGTTAATCAGAAAGGCTTTCTTAATCAAAAAATGCTGCCCAAGTTGTAGCGGAAAAGCTTATTTCTGAATAAAGAATGTATCACACCTTTCTAATCTCAGGAAACATTATGGAAAATGGGGCCAGAAGCATGTAAAGGCCATAAGATATGGTGAACTGCTATGAAAAAACCATTTTCTACTCTCAATACAATATTTGAAATTACTCACTGCGGTCATAGAAAATAGCACCAATAATAACTTTAGCATGGCAGAGTTGCTCCTGGAACCACACATTTTACCTCTGAAGTATTGTATTCTGATGAATACAGGTTAAGAGGAACCACTGTCTTCTGTTGTGTACCCATTGCTGACCCTATCAGTGTCTGACAAATATCTATAAAACCATGGTCACAAAGAAAACCCTGTTTAACTTCAGTGAGTCACTAAACAATGATCATCATGAATGTATTATAAGATCATGGGGAGGCTGGGTGGATGGGTGTATTAAGGAGCTGGAGAGTGAGAGTGGCCATTATGTATTGTTTACAGCTGTAAAACTATCTGGAAACAAACTTCATAAAAATATTGAAAACCAGAACTAAAAGCCAATATCCTGGAAAAGGGTATTGCAGAAACCAAAAAGGCAAAAGAGTGAAAGCCAGAGGGGAACCACATTGCAACAGAACCCATTCCATGGATGGCAGTAATAATTCAGTCCTAAAAATGAATCTTTATAACTCTCTCCACTAAAATTAGGCCCTACTCCCCAGTCAACAGCATTTGTGATCAAATTTCTTACATATGAATTTAAGCATTCCATTCAATGAATAACATAGTCAATAGTGTTGATATCATGTACAGTTGACAATAAGAGTTTAAACAGTCCTTTAACCTTTCAAACACAGCATTAGTATTGGTGGTTTGGATCAGTGCTAATTGCAGCTGTTCCAGATAAACTGTGTTAGAACCCCAAGATGCACATGGTAGAAGAAAGACATCAAAACATGGACTTCTCAGTTCCATATGTATGTCGTGGCACATGCACACTGCACCAACACACTAGATAAATAAGTCTGTTGCTGTTTGTTTTTGCTCTTTTGAGAGGGCTCAACAACCAACTCCCCAAATAAATCACACACAGAGGCTTATTCTTTTGTTGTGGTTGTTGTTTGTTGTTGGTGGTGGTTTTTTCTGAGACAGGGTTTCACTGTGTAGTTTTGGTGCCTGTCCTGGATCTCACTCTGTAGAACAGACTGGCCTCAGACTCACAGAGATCCACCTGGCTCTGCCTCCTGAGTGCTGGGATTAAAGGCATGTGCCACTGCCACCCAGTTCAGAGGCTTATTCTTAATTATGAATGCCCAACCTCAGCTTGTCTTGTTTCTTGCCAGCTTTTCTTAACTTAAATTATCCCATCTACTTTTGCCTCTGGACTTTTGCTGTTCTCTTCTGTAAATCTTACTCTTACTCCACAGCTTGCTGTGTAGCTGGGTGGCTGCTCCCTGGAATGCTCCTCCTTCTCTGGCTACTTTTTTTCTCTTCTCCCAAATTTCTCCTTCTATTAATTCTCTCTACCTGCCAGCCCCATCAATCCTTTCTCCTGCCTTGCCATTGGCCATTCAGTTCTTTATTAGATCATCAGGTATTTTAGACAGGAAAGTAACACAGCTTCACAGAGTTAAACAATTGTAACCTAAACAAAAGTAACACACCTTAAAAATATTCCCCAACACTCTTCCTTCCATTTTGTTATTGCTGCAATTTATTGCTGTGTACTTCTAACTGGTACTAGATGGCAAAGATGCTTAAGGTATTTATGCTGCTGAAGATATTAAGTCTAAGACACATCAATAAAAAAGAATCTTTAGAATGACATCAAATGCAATTTTCTGCATCTATTACAGATGTGTAGTTGGTCCAATTGTAGGAGTCTTGACTGTGGGAACAGGGGCTATCTCAACACATTCACAGGCTTTTGGAGTCCAACTCCTCATTCTGGATTGCCTTGCCAAGCTTTGCTGCATGAGGAGGTGGTTAGCCTTACTGTAACTTGATATGCTATGTTTTATTGATATCCATAGAAGACCTGGCCTTTGCTGAACAGAAACAAAGGAAGAATACATTGGGACGGTGGGAACAGAGGTGTTGGGGGAAGACTGGAAGGGGAGGCTGTGGCCAGGATGTAAAGTAAATAAATAATGAATTTACTTTTTAAAAGTAATCATTAGGTGGAAAAACTTACCACATCACAGGAAACAGTTTTGCACATAAAATGTATTTTTATGTGAATAGTAGTTAAAATGATTGCTTGTAAAATAGAATTACATAGCAGTATGTCTTTGAAACCAAAGGGTGGAAAATATGCAAACATTGTGATTTTAAAACAGAGTAGAACATGTTAAGCTTTTGAGCATTTGGTTACTGGATTTTAACACCAGTAAATGATTAACATAACAAGAAAATAACAAGGTGTCCTCTTCTAAATTTAAAAGAAAGCAACATCACTAAGAGGAGAACAAGAGCATTCGAAACAACACCAACACAGTAACCATATCATCTGTGGCATCTTCAGGAGGATATGCAGTAATCTGAACATTGTTCCAAGAGTGTGGATGGTGTCTGTGGCTTTTTCAGCCTCACAGGTTGGTGTTAAACCATCCAGGTCTGGGCACTAAACGTAGGACCACTCCATTTCTAATGTTCTGATGAATGTCCTGAAGACCAATAACTATTGTTCCAGCCTCTCCTTGCTACTATTGAGCTGTGAGACCTCAAACCTGAGGGGAGAAATGTTATATTGATGAGCTGAGAATCCTCAACGCCGCTTTGTCCACATTATGTAAATGTGAGGTTTCTTTGATGAAAGTGGGAATGTTGGACACCTGCTTGGTCAGAAGGTAAAACCAGAGGCCATTTAGATAAGATGTTAGTATAAACACCTTATATAATGGGAAAGGAAGGTCTGAAGTTCTGTTGGCCAGGGGTGGAGTTGCATGCTCCATTTGTCAGAAAGTTTGTCTGAGACAACCTTGGTCAATGGGAGCACAATTGAATGCCTCATATTCAGACCCGGAATGCCCCCAACACTAATCAAAGTTGTACAGCTAGGGATCAATGGGTCAGAGGTGAGAGGTCTGAGGCATGCCAAGAGGCATGGGTACGAAATGAGAACTCAGGAGCCCTGGGGAAAATCCAAGGACCCCAGGGTCAGAACGAAATGTTTGAGGGCATCTTGGAGAGAGAGTAGAAATCTGAGGCCTCGCTGGTTGGTGGTGGCACATGCCTTTAATCCCAGTACTTGGGAGGCAGAGCAGGTGGATCTCTGTGAGTTCAAGGCCAGCCTAGGGAACAGTGTGAGTTCCAGGAAACGCACAAAGCTACACAGAGAAACCCTGTCTAGATATCCCAACCAAAAAAAGGAAAGAAAGGAAGGAAGAAATAAAAAAAGAAATCTGAGGCCTCTTTATAGAGATAGACTAGTATATTGTGCTGCATAGAGGTGGAAATGTGCATATCCCCTCCCTGACATGAGATCAAGGTCCCAGCTCACCTCATGCACTGGAGCACATTCCAGGTACTGCCTTATCAGCTTCCAGCTCTTTCTTGGAGATTTGAACATCTGTCCACTGTAGTTAATATGTGGCAGGGCAGGCAGAAGTCTGATATTTTGTCCAAAAGTCTGCATGATAGTTTTAAGTTGGTTCTCCTTCTCAAGAGTATGTTTAGCTGCTCAGGTCTAGGTATGAATAATGGAAGCCATATTATAGTGTTTTATGCCTTAAGGCAGCAAACTTTGGTTCTAGACTCTACTTGCTACTCTTGGACTCTGATACTTTAAGACTAGTTGGACTGGAGAAAAAAATTGGTGAAAAAAATGTTCTAGGACTGCACATTTAGGTAGAGAATGTCTGAGGCCCCTGAATCAGAGGAGAACCACATGAGGCCCTCCTTGGGCATAAGGGCATATTTGAAGACAACTTGTGCATAAAAAGAAGACCCGAGTCTCCCCCTGGTAAAAAAGAGACAGTAGACTGGAACTCATTTTGTTACAATAGAAAGATCTGTGGCTAAATTACATAGACCCAGTAAGTCCACTCACACAGGGCCATACTCAGGTCTGAGAACCATTTGGATATTGGTGGACTGTACCTCTATATTAGACCAGCCAGGTCTGAGAACCCTTTTGCCAGAAGACCAATAATTGGGGTGTACTTGGGGAGAGGGGATAGTCTAAAAGCCACTTCAGTAAGAGAGGATAACTTCAGGCTTCTTTGGGTAGGTAGGGAATATCCAATTTCCCAGTAGGCAGAAAAGGAATTTCTGCTATCACTTTGGGAGCAGATAAAAGATCCAAAACCCTTTAATATGTAAGGATGACATAAGAATTCCCCAGGACTGAATAGAAAAGTCTCAAATTTTCCTGGTCATATGTCTGCTGTCCTATTGGGCATTAGCTGAAGGTTGAATGATACCTTGTGAGTTATAGGAAGCTCCAGGCATTCAATCCTTCATCAGCACCAAACTTGAAATCACAATCTAGATTACACATTTTGTGAATGTCCATGTCAGGAATGTTAGCACTCTTAGAAGTCTTCCAAGAGTCTGTATGGCAGTAGTTTCTGACTCTGTGTCTTTGTCCAGTATATGTCCACCCACATTCCTCTGTATGTAGGGCAGGACTTCACTGTCTAAGGACCAGAATGAAGACAGTAGTCTGAGTTACCATCATCTTGCTGCTCTTGTGTTCACGGACCTTGGTCCATAGTGCTGTGAGAGCTCTTGGGTCAGAACAGTAGTTTCCAGGCTACCCAAATTAGAAGTTGAGGTATGAAATCCACTGGGCAGATGGTGAGTATGTGGGATTTCCTTGACCACACAAGGCAGGTCTGAGGCACTCTTTATTGAAGGCAATGTCTAAATCTCTATATGTAAGAGAGGAGAAGGACCTTGACACTTTGGACAGAAATAGAAGGATGATTATGCCCTTCATTAAAGAAGCAGCTTGGCAGACTACATGGAATAAGGGGAAATGTAGATGCACCCTGGCCATAAGTGGAATTTCTGAGACCTTTTGTGCAAAGGTGAAGGTCTATTGCTAATTTTCAAATGGGAAAGAGTGTTTCCCATTGGGCATAAAGTAAATACCTTGTGGAGCAGATGAATGTCAGAAATTACATGGTCAGCTTCCAAATATTCAGTATTTAGAATATCCATATCTTTTGTGGGTTGTGTGGAAGGCCAGGAAGCAATCATTGAATTTGTTTCCAGCAGTTATGATGGTTATCCCCAGTCTAAGAAGCCTTTGGTCAGATGAGATGAGCCCAAGGCACCTTTGTTCAGAACAGTCATGTCTTAGATTGTACATAGCAGGGAGAACATTGAATGCAATTCTAGACGGTTGGGAACATAGCAGGCAAACATAATCAATAGAACAAGATGTGTGGACCTCTTACAAGAGCTGAGCCTCCTTCCAGGCTGAGCAAAGTGTCCCTGTGTAAGCTCAAGGTTCCAAACAGGCAGCTCATGCACTAAGGACAGGTCCTGGTTCCACTGCCTGGGTGCCTCACAAACAGTTCAAACTATTCAATTGTCTCACTTATCCAGAAGGCCTGATCCAGCTGGGGGCTCCACAGCCTTTGGTTCATAATTCGTGTGCTTCCATTCATTTGGCTATTTGTCCCTGTGCTTTTTTGCACTCTTGGATTCAACAATTCATGCTCTTGCAGACCCTCCTCTTTCTCAACAGTTGGACACCTGGAGCTCCACCTGGGGACTGGCTGAGGATCTCTGTGTCCACTTCCATCAGTTATTGGATGGCAGTTCCAAGATGACTGTTAGGGTGTTTAGTCATCTGATCACCAGACTAGGTCAGATCAGGCTTTCTCTCGACCATTGCCAGCAGACTACAGAAGATATATCATTGTGGATTTGTTGGGACCTCTCCAACACTCTGCCTATTCCTGTTCTCATGTGGTCTTCCTTTATCATTGTCTGCTATTCCTCATTCTCCCTTTCTGTTCTTGATCCAGCTGGGATCTCCTGCTCCCCTAAGCTTTCTTTCCCTCAAATCTTGCCCTTCATTACTCACACTGTCATCCAGGTTGTTCATGTAGATCTCATCCATTTCTCTGTCATTGGGTGATCCTTGGGTCTTTCCCAGGTTCCCGTTTTCTAGGTAGCCTCCCTGGAGTTGTGTAGCAGTCTAGTCATCTTTGTTTTACATCTAGTATCCTCCTATGAGTGAGTACATACCATGTTTGTCCTTCTGAGTCTGGGTTACCTCACTCAGGATGATTTTTTCTCAATCCATCCATTTGCCTACAAACCTCATGATATCATTGTTTTTCTCTGCTGAGTAGTACTCCATTGTGTATATTACCATATTTTCTTTATACATTCTTCAGCTGAAGGGCATCTAGGTTGTTTCCAGGTTCTGGCTATTACAAACAAAGCTGATACGAACATAGCTGAGGAAATGCCCTTGTGGTATGATTGAGCATTCCTTGGGTATATGCCCAAGAGTGCTATAGCTGGGTCTTGGGGGAGATGGATTCCCAATTTTCTAAGGAAGCACCATATTGATTTCCAAAGTGGCTGTACAAGCTTGCATTCCAATCAGCAGTGGAGGAATGTCCCCCTTGCTCCACATCCTCTCCAGCATAAGCTGTCTTCAATATTTTTGTTCTTAGCCATTCTGACAGGTGTATGGTGGTATCTCAGAGTCATTTTGATTTGCATTTCCTCAATAATTAGGGATGTTGAGCAATTCCTTAAATGTCTTTCAGCCATTTGAATTTCCTCTGTGGAAAATACTCTGTTTAGTTCTATAGCCCATTTCTGCTGAGGATATCACTCTGTGTAAATAAAATTCTGATTGTCCAGTTGCCAGGCAGGAAGTATAGGCGGGACAAGAGAGAAGGGAATTCTGGGAGGTGGAAGGCTTGGACAGGGAGACATTACCAGCCACCACCATGAGAAGAAAGAGATAAGGTACTGGTAAGCCACAAGCCATGTGGCAAAGTATAGACTAACAGAAATGGGTTAATTTAAGATAGAAGAAGTAGATAACAAGAAGCCTGCCATGGCCATACAGTTTGTAAGCAATATAAGTTTCTGTGTGTTTACTTGGTTGGGTCTGATCATTTGTGGGCCTGGCAGGTGAGAGAGATTTGTCCTGACTCTTGGCCAGACAGGAAAACTCTAACTACAAATGGTGCCCAATGTGGGGCAAGAGTTTCCACCTAAAACCTGACCAAAAAAAAAAATATTCTAAAATGGAGCTAAAAACTGCTTCCTAGTTGTCTCCCTCAAGTTAGCAGCAGCCTTCCAGTTTGAGCTACTATGGCAGGTTCCTGGCGTGTGCCTCTGACCTGGAATGTGACAGGAATGAGGAGTCTACAAGAGGCACTTTACTCTGGTGTGTGGTGGATTTAGCCTTTGGCAGTTAAAAAAAAAAGTTTCTGGGTTGTGTGCACAGCATTAATAGAACTGCTTCTGAGAGTTGATGGTACACATGTTTTCAGACCCAGAGCTGGTTGTAAACTGTACCACCCCCATGTTGGAAAGCTGAGGGGGATGGAGCCAGCAGCCACAGTGGTGTTTCAATCTTAAAAACATGGATATTACACAGAGAATCTGGTTTCTGTTGTCTTTGGGATTTTTAACTACAAAAATTGATTTGATTGTAAAAGCTGTTGAGTTAAATAAATATATAAATTTTAAAGATACCTTGACTTCAAAATTTGGATATAAGGATATGTTGCTTTGGAAGAGAGTCTCTGCTTTTGTTTCCACAGAAAGCCAGAGGCTGTGGGTTTGTTACAGATTAAGATACATCAGGTTTGATCAGCCAAGACCACCTGAAATGTCTCTGATTACACTATGGCCCAGATAATCCAACATCCAGAATGGTTTCAAGGCAACTGGCTCAGAGGTTTACACTCATGGACTACTCCATAATCTTAAAATTTTCTTTATGTCCCCATAAGATACAGCGCCCACCCTCCAGCAGGAAGTAGTAAGAGAAACTACGCCCAATTTCCCAAAATTATCAAGCTGGCTTTGGAGATGGAATTGGCTCACTCCCTCTCTAAACCCAAACATATTGCTAAAAGAAAAGGTTAAGAGATTTTTGTGTCCCAAATCCGAAGAGCACTCTGGTATGGGATAGAAAAAAAACAGTATTTTTATTTAAAGCAGGTTGATTATAAATGTGATCTCTTTCTAAAGAAGAAAAGGGGATATGCTATAGATATAATAGGAAAAATGGGTAGATTATAAAACTTACTTCTAAAGAACAACAATTTGTTTAAAATGTTTTACATTGGTATAGATTTTAGTCTATTGATACAAACTTAAAGTTAATTTTGTTATACTGTGTGTATATTTCTACTCTTGTTTAAGGTATTATGTTTATATAGCTCATTTAAAATTGTAATGGATAATTAAAGATTAATAATTAATCATCTATGATAATCATACTTGTAACCATGTTAGTTAAGTCTTCTAGGTATACATAGAGATATTTCAGATAGATAGGTAATCTTCAGATACTTCAGAGACCTACAGAATATGGCATTTAAAATATATTTAAAATTTAGAATTTCTGGACAATGAGACATGTCTGCTCCTGACAACACGGATTTACTTCAGAGAGGAGGATGGGCATTAAAGACACTTCATATCTTATCTTCACCTTGGCAAACATAGCCATTTGGGCAAGAAACTGTTCTTGCCTGGAATGTCTGATTGACTGGATATTCAGGACCCATAGAAAGGTGACCACTAAACTTTGACAAAATGGTCCTTCAGGTACCTTCTTCACCGAGGTAACTGCCAGAAATTCTACAGGACACTGAGAGAAATGACCGAAGGACTCTAGCCATGTGGGATAAAGACAAATGCCCCAACTTTACAAAGGAACATTAGGTGACTATCCAGGATGCCAGCTGTCTCTGTCTACCATTCAAGACTCCTGAAAGTTACTTGCATCCTTCTCCCATTTCTCAGGTAATAATATATCCTTCTGAGGTCTTTGATGTAGTTGAAGACAAGATAGTTATAATTTCCTCAGTAATTACAAAAGATAAGTTAGATATAAAACCTTAGACTCATAAATATAAGATAGATAGGATATCTTCTTTAATTTTGTAACTGCAATTCTTGCTTGATAATTGTTTTGTTTTCTAAAATTTTATCATATAAAAGTTAAAAAGTTCCTTAAAAAAAAAGAAAAGGGAAGTGCTGTGGATATCACTCTGTGTAAATAAAATTCTGATTGGCCAGTGGCCAGGCAGGAAGTATAGGCAGGACAAGAGAGAAGGGAATTCTGGGAGGTGGAAGGCTGGGACAGGGAGACATTACCAGCCACCACCATGAGAAGAAAGAAATAAGGTACTGGTAAACCACAAGCCATGTGGCAAAGTATAGAATAACAGAAATGGGTTAATTTAAGATAGAAGTAGTAGATAACAAGAAGCCTGCCATGGCCATATAGTTTGTAAGCAATATAAGTTTCTGTGTGTTTACTTGGTTACGTCTGAGCATCTGTGGGCCTGGAGGGTGAGAAAGATTTGTCCTGACTCTGGGCCAGACAGAAAAAACTCTAACTACACATTTCTTAATTGGACTGTTGGGCATTTTGATGTCTAATTTCTTGAGTTCTTTGTCTATTCTGTATATCAGCCCTCTGTAAGATGCGGGGTTTGGTGAAGACCTTTTCCCATTCTGTAGGCTGTCTCTTTTTCTTGTTGACCATGTCCTTTGCTCTACAAAAGCTTCTCAGTTTCAACAGGTCCCATTGATTGATTGTTTCTCTCCGTGTCTGTGCTACTGGTGTTATATTTAGAAAATGATCTCTTGTGCCAATGCATTCAAGATTACTTCCCACTTTCTCTACTATCAGGTTCAGAGTAGCTGGATTTATGTTGAGGTCTTTGATCCACTTGGATTTAGGTTTTGTGCACGGTGACAGATATGGATCTATTTGCAGCATTCTACACATTGACATCCAGTTATGCCAGCAACATTTGTTGAAGGTACTTTCTTTTTTCCATTGTAAATTTTTGGCTTCTTTGTCAAAAATTATATGTTCATAGGTGTGTGGGTTAATGTCAGGGTCTTCAATTCGATTCCATTGGTCCACATGTCGGTTTTTATGCCAGTACCAAGCTGTTTTTATTACAGTAGCTGTATAGTAGGGCTTGAGGTCGGGGATTGTGATGCCTCCAGATGTTGTTTTATTGTACAGGATTCTTTTGGCTATCCTGGGTTTTTTGTTTTTCCATATGAAGTTGAGTATTATTCTTTCCAGATCTGTGAAGAATTGTGTTGGTAATTTGATGGGAATTGCACTGAATCTGTAGATTGCTTTTGGTAAGATCACCATTTTTACTGTTAATCCTGCCTATCCAGGAGCATGGGAGGTCTTTCCATTTTCTGACATCTTTTTCAATTTCTTTTTTCAGTGACTTATATTTCTTCTCATATAGGTCCTTCACAGGCTTAGTTAGCATAACCCCAAGGTATTTTATAACATTTGAGGGTATTGTAAATGGTGATGTGTTTCTGATTTCCTTCTCAGCCTGTTTGTTTACTGTATATAGAAGGGCTACTGGTTTTTTGAGTTGATCTTGTATCCTGCAATTTGCTGAAGGTTTTTATTAGCTGTATCAGTTCTTTGGTTGAATTTTTGGGGTCACTCATGTATACCATCATGTCTTCTGCAAATAGGGAAAGCTTGACTTCTTCCTTTCCAATTTGCATCCCATTAATCTCCTTATGTTGTCTTATATCTCTGGCTAGAACTTCAAGAACTATATTGAATAAGTACAAGGAGAGGGGACAGCCTTGCCATGTTCCTGATTTTAGGGGTATTGTGATGGAAATAAAGTGTATAAGGACATATCCTGTTTGCTTTTAAATGTTTGTGTCCACACTTAGTGTGTGCACATGTGTAACACACACACACACACACACACACACACACACACACACACACACACACTATTCCACATACCTACTTTGAGACATACTTTACTAACAGGTTTCTTTCAGGGACCAAAATTAAATGTTAATCCCCCAAACACAGCTACCTCATTGATGTACTTAAAGTGTAAAGCTTCATTAAGAGAGCCTCCAGGATGAAAAGTGTTAGCCAGATTTTAATCTGAGGTGGAATCCCCCCTGCATTTTCCAGCCATATCTCAGGCTTCTCACTCATATTTACAGAGACTCATTTAGAACAAGCATTGTCTAAATCTCCCACTCACACACAACTTAAACAGGAAACAAAACACATTCTTCCCAGTTTGACTGGGGTCTGTCCCTCTACTCCAGAATCCAATTTCTGCTGGAGAGTCCAGACATGGTGGCTTTGTTTGTAGAGGAAATCAGAGAGCAGCAAAGGACAGCCTGGGCCAAGGTGCACTGCCTGAAACCCAGGCTCCTAGCAGGGCATACTGCTTACCTTGCACGCAAGCTGGGGAAGGGAATCGCTTGGAAAAGATGCTCCAGGCACAGCACTGAGACTGGGTTATTCTCGTGCAGCTCTGGAAAGGCAGCCTGTCCCCAGCCTGGAGACTCTTGGTGCCCTCAGGCATCACTGCCTCGTTCTGAGGCTGCAGTTGAACACTGCCGCCATGGTCACCTTCTGTGTGGATCACATTGTCCATGGGGCCAGAACTTCCATCGTATGCATGTCCTCCTTCCATTTCTTCTTCTTCGTTTCCTCCCTCCTCTACCACTCCTGTGGCTTCCTGATGAAGACTGGACTGAGCAAGCTCTTCTTGAGCAGGCTTGATTGGAGCAAATTTGCCCAGAACAAGTTCGCCCTGATAAAGCTCACCCTGAGCAAGCTCGCTCTGTACAAGCCCTTTCTTGCCTCCTTCCTCTCCAGCGGTCAGGACCATTGCACTCCCACCTGCAAGAGAGAAAAACACAAAGATAAATATCTGAGCTCCATGGCCCATGGATCATTGGAAAACCTGGAGAGGGACCACAGGCAGAGCAGGATACTGGCAGGTCCTGGCCACTGGCCTTTCCACCAGATTTGCTTCCCGGACTTCTCCCAAGTCCAGAACCATTTTACTGACTGTGCTGTCGTTGCTGGTCCTCATCAGCTCGTGGTCTCAGCATTCTGTTGAAACTGTGGCAGCAGTCCTTACGAGTCTCCATGATGGGAATCTTTTTAGACCCCAGATCCGAAGCTTTGAAAGCCACTTCTTCACTGTCTGGCGCCAGAGGTACAGCTGTGAAGCTTGACCCAGAAGGCTTGTCTTCTGGAGTCTCACCCTAATTACAACTTGTCCAATCACACATTCTGGCTTGCACAGACTCAGTGCCTGTGGGCTTGTCCTCTGAGGTGCCTAGCCAGAAACCATATAGGGCTGCAAAGGGCAGGGAATACTTTTTAAAAAATGCAGTGAGTGTGTGTGGTGGGGGTGGGGAACCTGTGTCTCTGGTTTGCTGCTTATTTGACACCTCTAGTTTTGGGTAAGGATGGACTGCTCAAATTCAGTGACAGGGAGTAACACAAAGGCCTTCTCAAACTTGGCAGGCCATTGAACCCTGCTAAATCATTTCATTAAATTACACAAACATCTTTCAAACAAAATGTCCCAACCTTGGTTGTGCTGCCTTGAAGAGCCCTGGGTGATGGCAAATAAGTGGGTAATCCAGGACAGGATCCTCCTCAGAGACTGTGCTTCCAACAGGTCTGAATTCCACCGGTATTCACAAGCTCATTCTGATGGAGACCTTTCTCTACCATGCTGTGCTTGACCAGGTTCCTAGGGTGACCCAAAGATACCTGTGGGCATCAAAGATTGACACTGGGCACTGGCTCCAAACTAGTCTCACAGCTGTGAAGGTGAAAGACAGGAGGAGTAAGCAATTCTGGATGCAAGCTCCACGGAGAGTCATTGCAGGAAGTGGTGGTACTGAGGAAAAGTTAGAGAGATTCCCCAGAGTAGGTGACATTCCCAAAATTTAAAAGAGCCACAGAGCTCTGTCATTTCTTGGATTTGTTTTAAATAAGTTCATGGCAGAGTCTGGACAATGGCTGAGGTAATTGTTAGGAGATGGGTTAGTTCTCTGAGGTAGCATAGGCTGAGACACTGGAGGGCCCATGGTCAACATGGTCTAGCCTACACCAAGGAGATGATCATGCTCTGTTCACCTATTGCCCACCTAGTCAGGGGAAGCTCAACCCTGTCTCACCCCAGACCCCTTTGTCCATCCCTGACTAGGCTTTGTGAGTTGTGGGCCTTGACTCTCTGGTAGCCCTTGGCCACTGGGCAGTTTGAACCCTCTGACATTTCAGCTGCCCCAGGTGCTTTTATTTATACTCAGCTCTCTTCTTCTCACAGCTGCCAAGAAGCAGCTGCAACTGTCCTTCCTCTTCTCCTTGTCTTCTGGGTTATTGTGGAAGGCTTCCCTGAAACTCGGAAGAGCGAGGCTTTCTTAGGCACAGACTTTACTCACCCTCACAATTAGCTGCTGGAAAACTAGGCTATATTAGAAGACAATAGTGTCATGTGTGCTTTCCTGAAGGACTTGGTGGCATGGTTGGAGTGTGCACACTAGCTGGGATCCCTGTCTTTATCAGTGTGAGACAGCTTGACTGTCATAATGAAGTCAGAAACTCTTTGTGTCTCATCTTTAGTGTTCCTGGCTTGGCTGTTTCAAACCAACCCTCCTTTTAGCCCTAGCATCTCTGCAACCTATGCCAGCAACTTGCAAATTTGAACTTGAGTGCTTTTTCCTCTCTAAGGACAGAGACCTACCTCCTGCATCCATATCAACCCTTGATTCTGAGAAATTTTCCCAGGACTCTGTTCCCAGGGTTTGGGTGAAGCAGGGAACCAATCATGCATTCAGGGTGCCCTGGAGACTGATCATTTCCTCCCCTTTCTACAGAGCTCACAGGACACTGGGTGTATTCTTTTATTTGTGGCAGTTTGCTCCAGGACTTCACAAAGACTGATGCAGAGGGATCTACACCTGGTGCTTGAGCGGTCTTTTTGGTTTCCATTTCCTATGTTGGGACACCTTGCACAGTCTTCATACAGAGGAGAGGGACTTGGTCCTGCCTCAACTGAACATTCCAGGCTCTGCTGAGTTCCCATGGGAGCCTTACCTTTTTGGAGGTGGGAATAGGGAAGTAGGTCCGGGGGAAGCCTGGAGGGAGTGGGAGGAGAGATGAGAAGGGGATCTGCTGGTATGTAAAACGAATAAAACATTTCTTAAAAAAAGAAGAAATATATTCTTCATGGAATGAATTCTTTGATGAGCTTTTATCTGCATATGACATCATGTCACATTCACAAAGAAGAATAAATGGGAAAGTTTTCCTAGATTTGAGTCATCTTCCACAAACCTGTTCTCAGCATTATTAGGGTCACCTGACATTCTGTAAGCCAACTGTGCCCAGGTTGGATCTCCCATGAGGCCTTTGTGGCTCATAGGACAGGATACAATGTCCCCTACACTTCCCACTTAGTCACAGCTCACAATGTCCTTGCTCTGCTCAGCACTCCATGGCCTGAGCTTTCAAGCCATAAATTGATAATCAGGTCTTTGGCATGAAAGTCACAGGCTGACACTTAGCTCATCTGAACCGCAGCTGTTCTCCCTGTCTCTGTCTCTGTCTCTCTCTCTCTGGTGTGTGTGTGTGTGTGTGTGTGTGTTAGTGTGTGTGTGTGTGTGTGTGTGTGTGTGTGTGTGTGTGTGTGGTGTATGAGAGAGAGATACTGGTATGTTATGCAGAAATAATGAAGAGTGAGCCCCTCTCTGAACCAGGAAAGGAGTGGACAGGTCAGGGATCCTCCCTTTCAGAGTTTTAACCAGCCACATCACTTTGGATTGTTCTTGCTTAACCCCTCTGGTATGCTGTATCCCAGCCACAGGCCCTGGAGGATTGTTGCTGTATCCAGGCCATAGGTCCTGTACCTGGTCACAGGTCTCCAAACTACAGGGACTCAGTAAGGACACTTCCTGCTATTTGTAAGAGACACATGGCAGAGAGAGAGAGAGAGAGAGAGAGAGAGAGAGAGAGAGAGAGAGGAGAAGGGTTGACAGAGAAAGAGAGAGAGGCCATGACTGGGAAGTGAGTGGGCAGACATCTAGAAGGAAAGTATCCTGAGAAGGGAGAGGGTGGGGTGGCTGGAGTGAGCTTCAGGGAAGGGTACCTCTGACAGAGATGGTAGAGGTATGGACAAGGACATGGTCTGGAGACAAGCTGTGGCAAATTTCCAGTGGAAAGGAGTCAATGTTGGGGAGAAAATGTACCAATTATGAGCCTAGCCAGGTAGTGGTGGCACATGCCTTTAATCCCAGCACTTGGGAGGCAGAGCCAGGCAAATCTCTGTGAGTTAGAGCCCAGCCTGGTCTACAGAGCGAGATCGAAGACTGGCACCAAAACTACACAGAGAAACTCTGTCTCCAAAAACAAACAAACAAAAAAAAACATTATGAGCCCCAAGAAAGAGGTTGGAGCTGGGGGTAGCCAGCAGGGCCTAGGAGAGAGGACAGTGAGAATTCAGAAGACTGTGCAGCAGGATAGGGGTATGCTGTGAGCATGACTGAGTGCTCTTTGGTTTCTGTAGCTCTACAGGCTGCTTGACTCCCTTCCTGACCCAGTTTGACAGTCCTGAAACATCAGTGGGCTCCACAAGTCCCTGTTGTGGCAACCCCAACATTGATCAGCTGGATCATGATATTTCACCACTCCATTTCCATGAGGTGGTCTATTCTTAGCTTTATTTCTTGTTTTTCCCTCCCTCCAGGAATAAAGTGCACAGTCAGTGAAGGGTAAAAACAAAGCAAGACGGAAGAGTGGACACTTGACTTAAGTCGTGCTGAGATCAAGAAAAATGGGCCTTGTTGGTTCCTGTTCCTGTAGTTGCGTTCATACCAGTGGACCATGGCAATAAGACACAGATGGTGCTCACACACCCCAGAAGAGAATTTGACTTCACTGTGGCTGTTGTTGCTACTATAGCAGTAGCAGCCAACACTGCTACTGTTTCTGGGATTGCTTTTTTCACAGTTGATAACTACAGCTAGTACATTGGAGACCCTGGAAGAAAAAGTAGCTACCACAGTTAATTACTTTTTCATTCTATTTGGTATGATGAATTTAATTCAGTAGTACTATACATATTGATTGGCTTTGGAAGTAATAAAATTAATAGAACTGGAGTTCCACTTACTTTTGGGATACCATCTTACAAGGTCTCTAATTTGCAGTAAGGCTTGTTAAGGAAAGGAATGGATCAATTGCTCATAGCTACTGGCTATGGGTGGGTTAGGACTTCTGTTGGTCTTTTCTGTGTCAAATGTACAGATTGCAAACCCTGTGCCATTTTGAGATCTTTGGTAGCAGTTAACCCTACAGCTCACACATGGTTGAGCCTGTATGATAATGAGTATTCAGTGATGGTTAATTCCTGGGGGACACCCAAAGACCTAAGATAGAGAGCCTGAATGGCCTGGGCAGGTGTCTTGATGATGGATAAGGTGATATGCTGATGATGTCCTTGGGAACCTAAGTTGGAAGGTCATTTTTCTTTTTAGTAGAGGGGGAAATCTCTTAGGCCATGATCGCCATTCCTTGGATAGCTATTGCCTTCCTTTCTGACCTTGATCATATGTACTCATATGTACTGAGACCATGTTAGTGTCCCACAGAGGTGGTCCTATTGAATTTGGCATGGAGAGCTGGCCCCCTGTAGTTAGGAGAGTTGGCTCTAGCCCTCAATACAGACATGAAAGAGCTGGACCTGATGCCATGAGCATAGGAGAGCTGGTTCCACCCCTCACCTGAGGGGGGCAGTCCCAGTATCCAGGACTGACCAGCTCAACTACCACCCAGGTCCATATCCAGGAGCTTGGATTGGCCCACCCTCACATCTACCCCATCTAGAACCTGTTGGAGCATGTGAAGGGAATGGTTCTGTAGGGTCTCCATGACTAGGGGCTGCCGTGGGACATCAGAGAGGAGTTTCAGTGAGGGTGCAGTGATGATGGTATACTAGAAACCAGAGGCCTTGCACCAGACCAATGACTCATTGCAATTTGCATTTTCATGTGAGGCTGATTGAACAAAAGTTGATACTGCATGACACACTGAGGACCCTGTGCCAGTAAAATGAATGAAGAGGTGTTGAAGAGGCGAGAGAGACAGAAGAGTGTAGTGGGTTATTTGTTTGTTTGTTTGTTTGGTCTAGTTTGGTATTTTTTATATTTTATTTTGTGGAAGGGATGCTGCAAGGGTGAAGGGAGTATATGGAGGGACTGGGGAATGAGCAGAATTGGGGTGTATGATTTGAAATTCACAAAAAAATCAATAGAGATTGTGTGTGTGTGTGTGTGTGTGTGTGTGTGTGTGTGTGTGTGTGTGAGAGAGAGAGAGAGAGAGAGAGAGAGAATATACAGCCCTTTAAGGAATAATATTAAAATAAACTAGAGCTGGGCAGTGGTGATGCATACCTTTAATCCCAGCCTTCAGGAGGCAGAGGCAGACAGATCGCTGTGAGTTTGAGGCCAGCCTGGTCTATAGTGTGAGCTCAAAGAAAGCCAAGGCTACACAGAGAAACCCTGTCTTGAAAAACCCAAAATAAATAAATAGATATGTAAATAAATATATAGTAGATAAAACATGAACTAAAATGTTACAATTGAACAAAATGTGGGTCTGGGGTCACTCAGAGATTCATGATGACCATGAATAAAGTTTAATAAGAAGAGGCTTTATTAAATAAATACTGGTATCAGATGCTCATGACACCAAAACTACAACTGAGATTGCTCCCAAGTTGCAGCCCCTGGTCATATTGATCCAAGGCTTACACAGCCAAAACCACAAGATTACATGTATTCTGTCTACATGTAAGCATGGTCTAATTTTAACATATCTGTCTTGCAGTTGTCCCAGTCATTGAGCATATTAAGCAAGTTTGATTACAAAGCAGAAATAATAGTTAGTCCTATGCCCTAGTGTCTTGCTAGAACAGCAGATTTTACAGGATCAGTCAATTTAAGAACAGTCTTCAATGTCTTGCAAAAATGTGGGGAGGGGATAAGTTCCTAGGGCACAGCTTCAGAAGTGTTATGGAAACTAGGCAGAATAAGGCATCACACCATAGGGCTCTAAAAAGGTAGTTCATGAGCTAGCAAACAAGGAGGACTCTAAGAGGGATGCATGGATCATCTTGGAAAGGAGAAACAGAAGATATCTACATGAGTAAACTGGGGATGAGGGGGGCAATCCGGGGAAGGGGATGGGAAATGAGAACATGGTCAAGCTGGTGGGGGGGGGGGGGAGGGATGGAGTGGTAGAGCAATGAAGGAGATATCTTGATAGAAGGAGATATTATGGGGCCAGGGAGAAACCTAGTGCTAGGGAAATTCCCAGGAATCCACATGGTTGACCCCAGATTAGACTACTAGCAATATTGGAGAGGGTGCCTGAACTGACTTACCCTGGTAATCAGATCAGTGAATACCTTAACTATCATCTTAGAGCCTTCATCCAATAACAGATGGAAGCAGGTGCAGAGATTGACAATCAAGCACCAGGCCGAGCTCCAGGAGCCAGTCAAAGACAGGGAAGAGGGATTATATGAGCAAGGGGATTCAAGATCATGATAGGGAAATCTACAGAGACAACTGAATTAAATTCATGGAAACTCACTAACTTTAGACCAACAGCTGTGGAGCCTGCATGGGACTGAACTAGGCCCTCTGCATGCGGGAGACAGTTGGGTATTTTGGTCTGTGTGAGGGGCCCCTGGCAGTGGGATCAAAACTTATCCCTGGTTCATGAGCTGGATTTCTGGATCCCATTACCTATGTAGAGACAACATGCTCAGCCTTCATACATGGGGGAGAAGCTTGGTCTTTCCTTAACTGAATGTACCAGGCTTTGGGTTCCCCCATGGATGGACCAACCCTTTTGGAGGAGGGGATGGGGAGAGGATTGGGGAGAAGTTAGGGGAAGGATATGGAGGAGGGTTCTGTGGTTGGTAAGTAAATGAATTAAAAAATAAAAAATAAACCAGTTTGTGTATCCAGGATAAGTGCTGGTCCCATTGCCAGAGGGTGGGATGAGGGGAAGTTGGGAGAAGAGGGAGAAGGGGAGGGAGGGAGAAGAGGGGTTGGTACATAAAATGAAAACAAAAGTAAATAAAAAATTAATATAAAAAAGAAACGTGACAGAAGACAGCAAGGCCAGCAGAGCTCCCCTCACCTTGTAAGTGAGCCAGTGAACAAGCAAATAGACAATTAGGACATTCCACTCACTTCTTCATTCTTCCCAGCATAGCACTGAGCCAAAATACACAATTTGTGACAATAGGTGCATTACAAATCACAGTTTTAATTACTGCTCAATTTCATTATCTCCTTTTTTTGAGTTAAGGTTTTCAGTCTAGACCTAGCTAGACTGAAAACCATTGTGTAGACCAGGCTGGCCTCAAACTCACAGAGATCCCCTTGTCTCTGTCTCCTGCAAGCTGGGGTTAAAGACATGTGCCACCATCCTCAGTATTCTGTTGTTTATAACCAAGATGTAAGAGCTGCTGTGGCATACTTGTAGGCAAATATTTTTCCCTTTGGGCCTCCAGCTCACAATAAAAAAAAAAAAAAAAAAAAAAAAACACGACATGGAGTCATATTATTATGAAAAATCTTAGGCTCTTCCCAATAGCTCCTATAACTTAAATTAACCCATTTATATCAATCTATGTTTTTCCTCATGGCTTTTTACCTCTCTCCTATCTAGCACCTCCTGGTTCCTCTCCATGTCCTCTGGAATCAGTCACACACCTATATTCATCTCTCTTTCCCTCTTTCTTCCTGGAAGTCCTGTCTAACCTCTTTCTCAGTCTGTATAATAATCTTACTAGTGTGTATGTTTTCAGGGCTGGCCATTTGCTATTAGATAGCCAAATGGTATGTTCTTCCCTGGGGAAGACTATTTCTCCTGAATTCAGCATTCCTTGCTTGCATGTAGTTCTTTGTGCAGGGTTGAAATCTCCTGAGCATCCTCTCTTCTCAGTAAGTTTTTAAATGAGACATGTCTGATGAAATGATTATGATGGGTATTTTGTCTTTAATGTATCAAAGAATGAATTACATTTATGGGTTTGTCCATACTAAGCCAGCTTTGCTTTGCTAAGGTAAATCTGACTCTAATAATGTATTTTTTCATTTATGTGTCTCTAGTTTCTGTTTTGTTTTCTTTTTACAAATTTTATGTATATGTATTATGTGAAGAGGCATTTTGTCTGCATGTGCATCTGTGCACTAAGTGGGTGTCTTGTGTCCTTGGAGAACAAAAGTGGGTGTTAGATCTCTGAGACTGGAGATACTGATGATTGTGAACCTCCATGTAGGTGCTGGGAGTCAAAGTCTGGTCCTCTGGAAGAGAAGCTAGTGCTCTTAGGTGCTGAGGTCTCCCTCAAACCTGCTCTTTACTACTTTATCTGTGTTCATTCATGACCCTTGTCTACAAAGTGTCTTAGTCAAGCCATTTTCTTCTAAGGTCAGAAATAAATTAGTCGTTTGCTCCCTTCTGGTCTCTGGAAGTACCAAATAGTATTTCAATAATCTTTCCTTGCTTAATGGGACATTAGATATCAAAAGTAATCTCAGTCCAGTGTTTACTTTATAGGAAGAATTTAAAATAGTGTTTCAAACTTTTGATATTTATAGGACTATTCAGGCTTTCTGTATCATATTTAATTGGTTTGGTAAGGTAAAATTTTATACGTAATGCAATTAACAACTCAGTCATTAACATTACTGACATAAAATGAATTAATTACTTTAGTATTTTTAAAGTTCCTTTATTTTAAAACAAACTTTAAATATTTTTAAACACTGAAATTGTACTAATAAGTTTTTCACAGAGGGCTTGAAATTTGGCTCAGAGGTTAAGTGCAATGGCTGCTTTTACAGAGAACTTTGGTTCATTTCCCAGCATCCACATGGTGGTTCACAACTGTCTTTAACTCCAGTACTAGAGGATCCAGTGCCTTCTTCTGGATTTGATGAGTATTGCATGTATATGATATACAGACAGATATTGAGTCAAATATTCAGGAACATAAGATAAATATCACAAAAAAATTTATTGAAATAGTACAGATAAAGATCACTAATTTAAAGTGGATCATCAATAACATTTGGTATATGTCCTCAATATTCAGCCATTGCAATATAATTTTATAACATGTGCATCACAACAAAAGTAATCTTTCATAAATTAGCAGCCATTTAATAGCACACTGTCCTTTATGTTGTTGTTGGTGGTGGTTTTTGGATTTGTTGTTTCTTTTTTTTTTTTTTTTTGAGACAGGATTGCACTGTGTAGCTTTGAAGCCTTTTGTGGACCTCACTCAGTAGCCCAGGCTGGCCTTGAACTCACAGATATCTGTTTGCCTCTGCCTCTTGAGTGCCAACACTAAACATACATGCCATCACCACCCGGATGCACCGTCTTAATAACTATCATTTTATGAATTTGGATATCTGATTATGTGAAGTCCAGCTTCGTTCTGTTTCTTCTTGAGTATTAGTTTGTCAATCCCACAAAAATATTTACTACAACTTTTATTGGGATTACTTTGTGGGAGACAAGTGCCATTATCATAATAAAACTTCATTCATTAACAGAGTAACACTCCAGTAATAATTATTTTCAATTATTTGAGACAAAATATTCATCATTTACCCTAGACTTAAACATGCTATGCATGCCTTTCTCAAATAGATCTTCCTCCCAACTTATCCTTTTTTAACGCTGCAAATATAAGGATGCACTGCCATGCTCAGTCTTGGTCTGTCTTTCACAATATTTTATAGTTTATGTGTAGGATTTTGCATATTCATTAAGCTTATTACTAATTGCTTGCTGACATTTTAACATTTTTAAAATTGTGTGTGTGTGTGTGTGTGTGTGTGTGTTTGTGTGTGTGTGTGTGCTATGACATACATGTGGAGGTGAGTGGATAACTTTAGGAAAGACAGCCGGGCAGTGGTGGCACATGCTTTTAATCCCAGCACTGGGGAGGTAGAGGCAGGTGGATCTTTGTGAGTTCGAGGCTAGCCTAGTCTACAGAGCGAGATCCAGGAAAGGCACCAAAACTACACAGAGAAACCCTGTCTCAAAAAACAAAAAAAAAGAAAGGATGAAAAAAAGAAAGAAAGAAAGGAAGGAAGAAAGAAAGAAAGAAAGAAAGAAAGAAAGAAAGAAAGAAAGAAAGAAAGAAAGAAAGAAAGAAAGACAATCTGTCCTTCTGTGGTTCCTGGAATTGAATTCAGGTCATCAAGCTTAGGAGCAAGAACCTTTACTTGCTGAGCCATCTTGGTTGCTCAAATTTCTTGTTTTCAATGTCACTGCAAATGATAAGTATTTTAAAATTTCATCATTTGATTTCTGCTGAGAAATGTATATTTTTTCAAAGCTAATTCTTGTGTCTGGTTGTAGTAGAAAGTATATTTTTTGCAAGGAATATTAGTGATTTTATTTTTTTATTTATTTTATAATTTAATGTAATTGTGTATATCAGCCATGGATGCTCCTGTCCTACCTCCTACCTTCCTCCCCCACCCTGCCCTCTGCCCAGCCCACCCCCATTTCCTTCTCCTCCAGGGCAAGGACACCCTGGGGATTCAATTCAGCCTGGTAGATTCAGTCCAGGCAGGTCCAGTCCCCTGCTCCACCCAGGCTGACCAAAGTATCCATATATAGGCCCTAGGTTCCAAAAAGCCAGCTCATGCACTAAGGACAGGTCCTGGTCCCACTTCCTGGGGGCCTCCCAAACTGTTCAAGTTAATCAACTGTCTCACTTATCCAGAGGGTCTGATCCAGTTGGGGGCTCCTCATTTATTGGTTAATAGTTCATGTGTTTCCATTAGTTTTGCTATTTGTCCCTGTGCTTTTTCCAATCTTGGTCTCAACAATTCCCACTCATAAAATCCCTCCTCTTTCTTGCCAATTGGACTCCTGGAGCTCCACCTGGGGCCTGGCTGAGGATCTTTGCATCTGCTTCCATCAGTCATTGGATGAGAGTTCCAGCAAGACAGTTAGGGTGTTTGGCCATCTGATCACCGGACTAGGGCAGATCAGGCTTTCTCTTGACCATTCACATTAGTCTATTGTGGAGGTATCTTTGTGGATTTCTTGGGACCTCTCTAAAACTCTGCTTCTTCCTATTCCCATTGGGGTCTTCATTTATCATGGTCACCTTTTCCTTGTTTTCTCTTTCTGTTCTTGAGCCAGCTGGGATCTTGGCCAACGCTTAGCTCTCTTTCCCTTGACCCTTGCACTTCATTACCCCACCTCATGTCCAGTTTGCTCATATAGATCTCATCCATTTCTCTGTAATTGGGTGATCCCTGTGTCTTTCCTAGGGTACTATTTTCTAGGTAGCCTCCTTGGAGTTGTGAGTAGCAGTCTAGTCATCCTTCGTTTTACATCTAGTATCCTGGTATTAGTGAGTATATACCATGTTTCTCTTTTTGAATCTGTGTGACCTCTCTCAGGAAGATTTTTCTCTAGATCCATCCATTTGCCTGCAAACCTCATCTTGTCATTGTTTTTCTCTGCTGACTAGTACTCCATTGTGTGTATGTACCACATTTTATTTATCCATCCTTCAGTTGAAGGGCATCTAGGTTGTTTCCAGGTTCTGGCTATTACAAATAATGCTGCTATGAACATAGCTGAGCAAATGCCCTTGTGGTATGATTGAGCATCCCTTAGGTATATGCCCAAGAGTGGTATATCTGGGTCTTGGGGGAGATTGATTCCCAATTTTCTAAGAAAGCACCATATTGATTTCCAAAGTGGCAGTACAAGTTTGCATTCCCACCAACAGTGGAGGAGAGTTCCCCTTGCTCCACATCCTCTCCAGCATAAGATGTCTTCAGTGTTTTTGTTCTTAACCATTCTGACAGGTGTAAGGTGGTATTTCAGAGTCGTTTTGATTTACATTTACGGATAATTAGGGATGTTGAGCAATTCCTTAAATGTCTTTCAGCCATTTGAGCTTCCTCTGTTGAAATTCTCTGTTTAGCACTATAGGCCATTTTTTTTGTTGTTGGCCATGACACGAGTTGCGTTTTATTTTCATCAATTATACAAATAATTTTCTATAATATCCCAGGGCAAACTGGTGAAATTTGGCAGTCCAATTAGTGCCCCCGCTCCCATGTGGCATCTATGCAATGTGCCTGGGTTCACAGTGCAGCTTGTGGCTCCAGTACATCTTGGAGGTGGCTCTTCATCCACATCATGAGGGGGTCTCAGAGATGATGGGGTGAGGTTGGGTGGAGGAATCCTCCAGTCTAGGCTGTTAGGAAATTTCACTCCTCTTTTCCTGTTCAATGGTCTCTTTGATCGGCAGGGTGTTCTTCTCCTGCTTCTTGGTTTTCTTCAGCTTGGCCTTATCGAAGCTGGCAATTTCCCCCATGTCTGCCTTGTCTGATATTTTCTTACAACCTGTGGAGTCTTGTTCCGAGCTCGCGCTCCAGGTGCTCCCACTCACCTTGCTGCAGCAAGAGACTCTATAGGCCATTTCTTAATTGGATGGTTGGGCATTTTGATGTCTAATTTCTTGAGTTCTTCAAATATTCTAAATATCAGCCCTCTGTCAGATGTGGGGTTGGTAAAGATCTTTTCTCATTCTGTAGGATGTCACTTTGTCTTGTTGACCATGTACTTTGCTTTACATTGATGACCCAAAGTTACAAGGGAACTTTGGATGACTGTCCATTGCAAACAGCTGTCTCTGTCATTTTCAGAATTCTAAAAGTTGCTTACATTGCATTTCCTGTTTACTTAGGTAACATTATATTGTTCTGAGGTCTTAGAGGCAGTTGAAGACTACATATTTATAATTTTCCTTTGTTATGATTAAAGATATATTAGATATAATACTTTAGACTCACAAATATAGGATACATGATAAAATATATTCTTTAATTTTGCCAAATACAAATAGAATAGGTATTGTAACTGTAATTATTGCCAGGTTGATCTCTGTGAGTTCAAGGCCAGGCTGGTCTACAGAGTGAGATCCAGGATAGGCACCAAAACTACACAGAGAAACCTTGTCTTGGAAAACAAAACTAAACTAAAAGATTCTATGGCTCGGACAGCTGAGACATGGTGGCTAAGTGACTTGAAATATATATATATCTTACCATGTGTAGCCATGGCTATATTGGAACTTGATGTATGTACCTTAGTGGCACATAGCACACAGCACTGAGGAAATCCAGGTTCAGTTCTCTCCTCAGGCACAGGTTCAGTTCTCAACTGAGGGCTTTGATGGCCCCAAGGCAAAGGCTGTGTCCAGGATCCCTGAAATTGTGCAACTCATAGGGGAGCTGCTATGCTACTGTCCGGGAGGTGTAATGTTCTAGCAGCCCACGATCACCCCCTACACTGAGCTGCTTAGCACAACCTTCCACTCACCTCATACGATCAGCTTGGTCTTCTAGTGAATGAGGCCAGGTTCCTGATATTGTGCAGCTGCTGGTCCCTGAGCACCAGGAACCATTGGCTAACAGCTACAGTGTCCAGTCCTCAGCAGCCAATAGTGTTTCCAAGATAGCTGCTACAGTAACTTCCAAGGACCAGGTAGGTCACACTACCCCAGTCACCCTTCTATTCCTAAATTGAACCTTTGATCAGGGAGGGAAGAATTCCTCTCAGTTTTCTATGCTGAATACCATAGCAGGCAAACAACATTAAACTCTACATTCCATTGTGATTTTAAACTCCATTAGGCAGTGCAGTTTCTTTAGTGCTGCCCTGCGATGGGAAAGTTACCACCATATCTCTTCCTTCAGCTCTTCCTTCAGGTTACCACAATACACAGAGCTCTAAGAATTAATTATGTGGTCTCTGTTCTTCTACAGTTAATATTCTGTGATGTCATTTTGTGTTACTGTAGAATTAACCTAAGACCTCCTGCCTGTTATGCAAGTGCCCTAACCCTTTGAACCTCAGCATGAGAAGTTGTGGTCTATAGCTATTGTTCCCTTTGTGGGAGGGGGCCAAGTAGGCATAGCATCAATGACACTCAGAATCCAGGAGAATGTCAAAACCACAAGCTCAGGTTATTCCATTAGAGGCAAGCCTTATATACACTCTACCCCTCCTGGGGTGGCAGGTCTGATGAATATGCATTTGCTGGTGTGACCTGGCTGTCTCTCATTGGTCTAGGTCATTCCCAAATCATGTTTCAGCTGCTGTTGCTAAGGCCCTTAGCAGACCCATGCTGGCTCTCAGAAAGTATCTTTTTTACTTGGCTGGGCTTCAAGCCTGCTAGGGATGAGTCATCCCACAGTAGTCTCTTGAAATATTTACTCATTGTTTGCTTCATATATATTGGTGTTTCACTGGCATGTTCATATGTACCATGTGCGGGACCAAATCCCATCCTGAGCAACCTAGCAATATGAATCCACTTTGTTCATGGTGCCTATGGCAATCCATGGCTGTCAGAAGGAACAAGGCCACAGCCTTAGCCAGGCTGAGGCAGCCATCTGCCTTTCAGAGTGTGGAGTCTAAGGCCTGGTAGGAGGGCTTTTCTCAGGCTTCATTTAGGCAGTCTTTAGCACTCCAACATTGCTGTATAGTTTCCTTGTGGAGACTTGGATATATAACTGTTACTGAGAATTCCGGGTCTGGAAACAGCAGGCTACTGTGTCAGGAGGTGAGCACAAAGGCTGACTTTCAGCCTTGTGACCCCTTACAAATCCAGGGCCAGCCAGTTTTGACATGGTGGAAGATAAGGAGATTGTCAGAGAGGGACTACACACTGTCCCCCAGTCTCTGGAACCTCAGATCCCACAACCACTCATGTGCAGGCACAGCAGTCCTGCCAGTGGGAGGGTGATCCCTGGTCCTTGGGTTATCTGCCTGGTGTTGGTCAGGGGTGCTGCTAGCAATGTGATCTGAGTCTCCACAGCCAATCTCTTCGGTCCTCTGAGCTGGGGGCCCTCTGTCTGTTCAATGGCACACCCTAATGGCAGGTCAACCAACTCTTCAGTTCCTATTAACTTTCCCAACTTTGGGACCAACTTTGGTAACTAGAAGGAAACAGGGTCACTTTCTGAGGCTGGGATATGGGGAGGAAATCTCTCAACAATCTAAGTGTATGGACCAAGTAAATTCTACACACGGAGTCTCAAAAGTGTCTCACAGGTTCTCCCAAAGGGCAGGTGCACTCACGAGTTTGGCTGCCCTCTCCAACCTCAAATAAGCACCCATGCCTCAGTTTATGCATCTCTTAGATGGGAATGACAGGAATTAGAATCATTTCCCCCTCAGGCATTGGTGTTTAGAGTACAGCTGGTCTTTCTCTGCCAGCCCGGCCATGTGTCTGGACTAACACATTGAGCAGGGTATCAACAGGGATTTTGCTTCTGTCCAGCTGGGCTGTGGGAGCAGCTGGCCATGGAATGAATCCTGGGAGGCTGCTTTCCTAAGTTACTGGCTGCAAAGTTGAGTTGTCCAAAAAGAAATATTTGACTCAATTACATTCCTATCTCTTAGCACCTATCCTAGACCAATCCTAGCTTTTCCCCTTCAGCAGCAATCACAGCTCTGCTAGGCCTCCTGGGGAAGTTCTCTGCCCTTTTTGCTGGGTGGGAAAAGTTTCAAGGTCTTTTACAGTTTGTTGAGGTTGATAGCATGGGAGAGTCTAGCGTAATGTGTCTCAAGCATTCTTCATGGAGGCTGCAACTTCAGGAACCAGGGAAATCACCTGTGATCCTTTCATAGTTTTCTTTCAGTGTCCTTTGAGCATTCAAGGATGCTGAAATGGCATGAAGCAATTCTTCCTGGCTTTCTGACAGTCCATTCCTTCAAGGCTGCCTAGGCAGTATGAGAGACTCCTGCAGTTGCTGCTTAGCACCAAACGGCCCTATTTTCCAACATCTTTGTTTCCCTCCTAGAAAAGGAACATTAGAAAAGTACAAATAATCTAAGTTTAAAGACCTTACTCTTACTAGTACCGATTGTGCATTAGATTGTAATATTGCTTCAGCAGTGCCTAAAGACACCTGTCCAGTGCCTAGGGGAGATAAGCCACCTTAACTAGATCATGTAATTTCAGACTATTTTGTGTTGTTCTTATGCCTGGAATGCCCCTCTGCCCTTCAGGTCAGAATTAAAACCCCATGCTAATTTGTCCATGGGGAATGTCATTGTCTTGGGAAGTTCCTTCCTAAAGAGACATCATCTTTTGGAAGGTCGAGAAAGATAATGGGGTCTGCTTGGTTCTTTGGTTCATTTTACATACCAGCAGATCCCCTTCTCATCTCTCCTCCCACTCCCTCCAGCCTTCCCCCGGACCTACTTCCCTATTCCTACCTCCAAAAAGGTAAGGCTCCCATGGAGAGTCAGCGGAGCCTGGCATGTTCAGTTGAGGCAGGACCAAGGCCCTCCCCTCTGCACCAAGGCTGTGCAAGGTGTCCCATCATATGTAATGGACTCCATAAAGACCAGCTCAAGCACCAGGTGTAGATCCTGATCCCACACTTATGTTTCTTCTTAGAGCTGATCAATTGCTTCTAAAACTGCTAATTTGAATGGTCTTAACACTCTTCAGGTAAACTTAATAGTGTCTTGGGTTTTAGTTAGGCAGTGATCCAAGCTTTTTGTTAAAAACTTGTGCTCATCAATAAAACAGACTTAGAATTCATTTGTGTTTCCCTTCCCAGCAGTAACTAGCTTTATGAAATGTTTGGAACACTTTCATTTTATGCTTTCCATATTTCTGGAATTAATCTTCCATTCTGCTGATTAGCCTCTCTCTAGGGGATGGGCCAATGGGATGGGAGGGCTTTGGCTACAGATGTTTCTGCATGTAAATGTGTCTGTGAATGAACCTGTGTGTGGACCTATACATGCTGACCAAGGAATCCCTCAGGAAAATCTGTGTGCAGGTAGGTTTCCCATCTAATAATTATGGTTCCACTTAGAACAGGTTTCATTTTGCTGTACTCACTCTGATGTCTTTTCGGAGTGCCTCCTATTCACCAACAGTCTGCAAACACTAGGAAACGTCAAATGTCCAAGTTCAAAAGGTTTCTCCTTTCCCTTCCCTGTGGGGCTGATGCTTCTGCCACTCCCCCCATAATCCTCCTAAAGATGCACTCTGGGAAACATAATTTAATCGCTATGCCTGTGGCAGTAATTATAATTGGCCAAAAACATTTCTGTCACACTTCCCAGCATTCCCGAAGAGAATGGAGATGCACTCTGGGGATTATAGTTCAATTTCCAGTCACTGAGTTGTGACCTTGGATAGCAAAGTTAACAGCAGTTGTCAAAGTTTATAATGAAAACCACCACAACCAAAGAACCCTCACAGTTTCCAGCTCTTTCTGGGCTGCAGGTTTTATTTAGATGTTGCTTAGCTGAATTGGTGAGTTCCAGTTTCAGTGAGAGACCCTGCCTTAACAAACAAAGAGAGAACCATGGAAGAAGACATTCAATGTCAACTTAACCCTCTGCACTCCCACATTTGAACATGCACCTATGGACACACATGTGCCCATGCACATGAACCCAGATATACTTACACACACACACACACACACACACACACACACACACACACACACACTTTTTTAAGGCTAGTGTTTTTTTTTTTTTTAAGACTAGGAGTCCCAGGCCTGCCTTTAATCCCAGGAGACAGCTTTCTGAATTTGAGGCCAGCCTGGCTTACATAATAGGTTATAGGTTATTCAGAGGTGCACACTGAGGGCCTGTCTTGAAACAAACAAATAAATAAATAAGAGAGAGCTGTGCTCAGGTATATGCAAGGTTTTGGTATAATTTCTACCTTGTTTGATTAGTCAGAAGAGCAACCTATTACAGGAAGATGCAGTAAAGCTAACCGGGGTTGCTCTCTTCTTACTATGGAAGCTGCTTGCTTATATGAAAAGCCAATGTTGTAGGCCACTCATTCAAAATCTGCTTAGTTAGCATCAGTTTTTCATTTTTGTGTGTGGCTGTTTTGCCTGCAAGTGTGTCGGTACACCATGTACACCTCTGGTGTCCTTGAAAGCCAGATGTGGGTGTCAGATCCCCTAGAACTGGAATTAAGGATTTAAAAAGCACAGAATACATAAAACCATCTATCTGTGTGTAAACAAAATTCTGTGGGAGGAACTAACAAAATAAGTAAATGTACAGATGACTATAAGTGCTGGAGGAGATTAAAATACGGTAGGAGGCGGAATGATTTTGATACTCTGTGTAGGCTGGTTAGCCTCATTGTTAAGGCAACATCTGAATAAAGAGCTTGAAGGAGGTAACAGGGATAACCAAGTCAGGGTTTATGGGGAGAGACTTGTAGACAGAATAAAATGAGCTCATGCAAAGGGCCTGGAGTGGAAATGTGCCTGGCAGATTTAAAGAAAGGGTAGGATTGAGGCTGGAGAAACGGCACAAATAGTTTAGAGCCCTGGCTGTTCTTCCAGAGGACCTGGGTTCGATTCCCAGCTCCAGGATGGAATTCTAGTTCCAAGGGATCTGAGGCCCTCTTCTGGCCTCCAAGGGCACTGTTTGAATGTGGTACACAAATGTATGTAAAGGAAAAAACATCAATATATGTAAAAATAAAAAGTAAAATAAAAAAGGAAGGTCATGGTATGAGAGATGAGATCAAATAGTAAACAGACATTAGAACAATTGGGCCTCATAAGGGCTAAGTCCTTATAAAGCCATTATGATATTCTTGCTTATACCAAGAGGGGTGGAATGTCACTGAAGGACATAAACAGAATGAGAAAACAACTTACATTTTAAAAGAATTACAGACTGGCAGTTAGACTGTAGTGGACAAATGTTATTAAATCCTGAATGTAGTTAATATATGTATCTAGATTATTAGGAAAAGAAGAGCAGATCTAGTAACCTGGCTAACCATTTTCTTTCTAACAGTAAGGGGAGAGCAGGGGTGTGTGTGTGTGTGTGTGTGTGTGTGTGTGTGTGTGTGTGTGTGTGTTGTGTACGTGCACCATTGGAAAACCTTGGACATCATTTCTCAGACACTATCCACATGGGTTTTTGAGACAAGATCTCTCAGCCTGAAACTCTCTGAGAAGGCTATGCTGGTTAGCTGTCCCTCCCAGGGGATCTGCCTGTGTCTGCTTCCCCAGCGCTGGGATTATAAGTGACGGCCACTGTGCCCAGCTCTTTCCATCAAGAATGCAAAATGGGACCTCAGAGATGGCTCACAAGGTAAATGATCTTGCTGCTAAGCCTGAAAACCTGAGTTCAATCCCCAGAATCCACACGATAGAAGAAGAGATGCAATTCCTGGTAGCTGCCCCCTGACTTCTACATCATTTATTAATTAATGTAAAAATAGATAAATGCCACCTCAAGAATAACCTAAGGTCAAACTTTTGTCTCCTTATGTGTGCACGCACACAAGCACACAGGCACACAGGCACACACACACACACACACACACACACACACACACACACACACACACAGAGTAAACTGGCACTGATAAAGGTTACCATTTACATTGCTGCATTTCTAGGCTCTCAATAAACCCACACCCCTAAGGCACACAGAGGCAAGAGCTTGGCCACTATTCTGACAACCAAGGAAATGCCGGCAGTTGAAGAAGTCTCCCAAAGCTAGTGTAGCCCAAGTGTCCTGCTCTCTCCACTGGGCCACACTATCTTTAAAGGCACAACCAGCAAGAGCTGCCCTCTCTGCTGATTGGAAGGCAGAGCTACAGCCACCTCCACTCTGCATCTGGGACACTATTATCCTAACAAACAACAGCCTGGAAGTAATGCATCAACACACATACAAGCCCCAGGATCCAGCTTTTATTCTCAAAGGGAAAAAAGAAATCCTGGTTTCTTAGTAACCATGAAGACTAAAAGGAAGCCATAGAGAGAGGAAGCAAGGGCCATTTCCCACCAAGTCATGGTCAAAGGGCCAGTAGACTTAATCTGTCCAGACACACAGCAGGACCCATTATGTAGCGTTTTTGTGTGCAGTCCATTTATCAGATCCCACCACCAAGCAAACAGTAGCCAGGCCAGTACCATCCCAGCCAAAGCAAACACCCTGCCCCACCTGGGGTTCTCTGCTCTTAATTTAGGATGCCCTGCCACAGCTTCTTCTCGGCAGTCATTACCAGGAATTTGTGGGAACGGCCCAGAGAGGGCAGTTTAGTGGAAGGCACTTTAGCTAGCTAGTAATAAGAACCAGAGGGAGCTCCCTAGCACCTGATCTAGCTCCTGAGCACCCAAGCAAGCTCTGAGCACCCTAGTGAGCCCTGTAGCATCCTAGTGAACTCCTCAGCATCCCCAGCGAGCTCCTTAGCTCCCGAAGTAGCTCCCAAGCACCCGACCTAGCTCCCAAGTACCCGACCTATCTATGGAGCACCCAAGCTAGCTTTCAGGCACCAAGAGAGTTCCCAAGGACCTGAGCGAGCTCCAGAACTCCCGAGCTAGCTCCCCAGCACCCGCACTAGCTCCTGATCAACTACCAGGCACCTGAGCGCGCTCCTGAGCACCCTAGCGAGCTCCTGAGCTCCAGAACTAGCTCCCCAGCATCCGACCTAGCTCCCAAGCACCCCAGCTAGCTATGGAGCACCTGAGCAAGATACCGAGCACCAGAGCGAGCTCCCCAGCACCTGAGTGAGCTCCCCAGCACCCAAGTGAGCTCCAGAGCTCCTGAGCTAGCTACCAAGCACAGAGCGAGCTCTGGGAGAACCAGAGCAAATGCCACCCGAGGTAGCCCTTGAGCACCTGAGCAAGCTCTAGAGCACCCAAACCAGCTCCCAAGCACCCTAGCTAGCTCCAGTATCAATAAAATTTTAAAAGAATTTTGGGCCAGTGATATAGCCAAATGGGTGAAGTCAGTGGCTTCCCTGAGTTCTAGCTGCATGACCTAGAGTGAAAGAAATCAACCCCTCATAATTTCCTCTGACCTCCACATGCATAGTATGATAATTTAGCTCACATCCGTATGTACACATGAGCACCTTAGCATCTATGAAGACACACACACACACACACACACACACACACACACACACACACACACCTCTACCAAATAATTTCAAGTTTTTAAAAATTAGGTATATCCGTGTGTGTCTGTGCATGTGAGTACAGCTACTCATATAGTAGCTAGAAGAGATGTCATATCCCTTGGAGCTGGAGTTATAGGAGATTATGATCCTCCTTTCATAAGTTCTAGGAAACAAACTCTGGTCCTCTGAAGGAACCATACATACCCTTAACTTCTGAGCCATCTCTTCACCCCTATAAGACAATTTTTAAGAATGTTTAAAATGTACTTACAATAGATAAGAGTTGTCACACCAACTAGTGGAGAATCTATGACAAAGCCATGGTAAATTATTGCAGGTTTTGAAGGAATATAATGGAGTGTTTTAACCTGTTTCTTAGGAAGATGAATATGATCATAGTAGACATGCTATAAAGTAGTAAATATTAAAACAATTAGGTAAATTGGAAAGCCCTTATCTGGGAATAGAGTATAGTGTTTTCATTTCAGAATGAAATAATCTAGAAGTGACTTCCAAAAAAAATTGCACTCCACCTTCTACATGCACTTCAACTTAGGGCTAAAATATAAAATATATGTGAGCTAGGAAGACAACTCGGGCTATAAAGTGTTTTCCATATAAACATGAGGATCTGAGTTCAATCCTAAATACCTACATGAAAAAAAGGAGTCAGAACTAGTATGCTCCTAAAACCACTCCCAGAGCTGTGGAAGCAGAAAACGAGAAGACTTGATTGCCTGACAATCTAGCTATTTTAGTGAGCCCCATGTCTAGTGAGGGGCAATGTCAAAAAATACAGTGTAGACAAATGTTAAATAACATCCAAAATTGAACTCTGGTCTACACACCCACACTCAGACAGGCTTACACACTCCAGAAACTCATGTAATACATGAAGCACACACACACACACATACACACACACACACACACACACACACACACACACACACAAACAAACAAAACATTTGAAAGCATATTGAAGATGTTTACTCTCTGATGATAAACTGCAACTTCTGCCAATAATTAGTACTGAAATGACAAAATCACATTGTTGATACCTATATAAAATATATAAATAATTTCTCATAAAATTTTAATTTAAAAAGTTGCCTACCATCAAATAAAACAATTGGGTAGAATTGATTTCTACTAGACTCTGGTTGCACAATCAAAAAATACCTCCTATGCTATAGAAATTATAGAAGGCTAGTATTGAAACTTATTTTAAGAGTATCTTTAGTCAGTAAAATAGATTAAATATACAAACCAATACATTGTACATGATTTATACATTCAACAAATATATTCATAATTAGTCCTTTCCAAAGTCAGAACTGGAGATGAAATAAAATCTGAAATTCTTTGAAAGTTTTCATAATTAGATTTCTTATGTACATGTGTTTAGGTACAATATACATTTACCATAATTTTTACTGTTAATGGTGGTTTATATAAATTCATAATTAAAATAGATATTGTAATTAAGAATTTGTAGCTTACTTCCTGTTGCACCTAAGTAGATGACTGTTGCTTTATATTAGCTATATACTGAACAATCGTATTTGTTATTTTACTTTCCTGTTATTTACAGGCATTTATACTGATGCCTGTAAATAACTATTAAACTATCTTCCAGTTTTGTGATAGTCACACAAACACAATAAATTTGAATGATTTACACTAATTACACACTAACAAGTAATCGTGAACTCATAATTAATAATGATGAGGAAAGTTTCCTATGTAACTCTGTGACTCCTTGTTCATAACATTTTCCTTAACTGATGAACCTATAAGATTCTTTTTAAACATGTTTATGCATGTATGTCTATGTGTGGTATGCTCATGGTTCCTGCACAAGTGAAAATGAATTAGATCCTCCTGGAGTTGTAGTTAAAGAAATGTGTGAGAGGTTGGATGTGGTTGTTGGAAACTGAACTTGGGTTCTCTGTAAGAGCCATCTTCACTTTTAATTGTTGAGCCATATCTCTAGCCCTCATGTAAAGTTCTTAAAGCATATTTCTTCTTATGGACATCTCATATTTTATCATTAATATATTTTGATGATCTTCACAGTAAATTCATAACCACCAATAAAATAAGTCATGCTTGAATAAACTCTAACACATTTTTTCCTGCAAGACATATTATAACTTCTTTGTTCAGAAGCCAAATTACAGAGCAATACGCATGTAACTATCCAGTATTACAAGCACCATTTGTCGTCGTTGGTATCTTTTCTTCAATATGTATTTTTGGCAGTCTCGTAAAAATCAGGAGTGTTGGAGCATGGACTTGTATCAACTTACTCAACATCAACTGACTCAACTTTATTCCATTGATTGGTATATCTGTTTTTAATAATATTACCTGTGGTTTTTTTACTATTATATGGATTGGTAGTATAACATGATACCACACACACACACACACACACACACACACACACACACACACACACACAGAGAGAGAGAGAGAGAGAGAGAGAGAGAGAGAGAGAGAGAGAGAGATTCATAGATACATAGTTAGAGAGAGAGAGAGAGAGGGAGGGAGAGAGAGAGAGAGAGAGAGAGAGAGAGAGGGAGAGGGAGGGAGAGAGAGAGAGAGAGAGAGAGAGAGGGAGAGGGAGAGAGAGAGAGAGAGAGAGAGAGAGAGAGAGAGAGAGAGAGAATATGGGTAAATATTAAATATCACCCTTTTGCCAGGTGGTGGTGGTGCACGCCTTTAATCCCAGCACTCGGGAGGCAGATGCAAGCAGATCTTTGTGATTTCGAGGCCAGCCTGGTCTACCGATCCAGATCCAGGAAAGGCACAAAGCTACACAAAGAAACCCTGTCTCGAAAAAAAAAAAAAGAAGGAATGCTCAATCATACCACAAGGGCATTTGCTCAGCTATGTTCATATCAGCTTTGTTTGTAATAGCCAGAACCTGGAAACAACCTAGATGCCCTTCAACTGAAGAATGGATAAAGAATATATGGTACATATACACAATGGAGTACTACTCAGCAGAGAAAAACAATGACATCATGAGGTTTGCAGGCAAATGGATGGATCTAGAAAAAATCATCCTGAGTGAGGTAACCCAGACTCAGAAGGACAAACATGGTATGTACTCACTCATAGGAGGATACTAGATTAAAACAAAGATGACTGGACTGCTACACAACTCCAGGGAGGCTACCTAGATAACGAGACCCTAGGAAAGACCCAAGGATCACCCAATGACAGAGAAATGGATGAGATCTACATGAACAACCTGGACGACAGTGGGAGTAATGAAGGGCAAGATTTGAGGCAAAGAAAGCTTAGGGGAGCAGGAGATCCCAGCTGGATCAAGAACAGAAAGGGAGAACGAGGAATAACAGACCATGATAAATGAAGAATACATGAGAATAGGAATAGGCAGAGTGCTGGAGAGGTCCCCCAAAATCCACAATGATACATCCTCTGTAGACTGCTGGCAATGGTCGAGAGAAATCCTGATCTGACCTAGTCTGGTGGTCAGATGGCTAAATACCCTAACTGTCGTGTTGGAACTCTAGTCCAATAACTGATGGAAGTGGATGCAGATATCCTCAGCCAGGCCCCATGTGGAGCTCCAGGTGTCCAACTATCGAGAAATAGGAGGGTCTGCAAGAGCATGAATTGTTGAATCCAAGATTGCAAAAAGCACAGGGACAGATAGCCAAATGAATGGAAGCACATGAATTATGAACTAAAGGCTGTGGAGCCCCCAGCTGGATCAGGCACTCTGGATAAGTGAGACAATTGAATAGCTTGATCTGCTTGGGAGGCACCCATTCTGTGGGACCAGGATCTGTCCTTAGTGCATGATCTGGCTGTTTGAAACCTTGGGCTTACACAGGACACTTTGCTCAGTCTGGAAGGAGGTGACAGGACCTGCCTGTACTGAATCCACCAGGTTTAAATGAATCCCCAGGGGTGCCTTGATCCTGGAGGACATGGGAATGGAGGGGAGGGGCTGGCAGAAGGTGGGGGTGGGGGCGGGAGGGGGAGGGCAGGGGAACCCATGTCTGATGTATAAAATTTAAAACACGTAATAATAAAGAAAAAAAGCACCCTTTCACTATATCCATGCCTTCTTGTCTTATTTTTCTTTTAATCTCAGTCATTCTAACTGCCACTATTGTACCTTTAGGAATATTGTAGCATGCTGGTCATTGTTTCAGTTCATAAGCAGCACGTCTGATTAGGATTATTGGTTTCAACCCTCACTTCAAGGCTTGCATGGCACCTTCTACTACCATAAAAGCTAGTCATCAGGGAGGAGGATTTCAGGTCAGATCCAGTTCAGGGATCTCTGAGTCCTGTGACTGAAGTTCATGGTGTCTTCAGCAATAAGGTCTTCTTAAATCCAACATCTGAGAGGCAAGCAAGGGCAACAACAACAGCCTATACATTTTGGCAATTTCTTGGGCAACAACTCAACAGAGAATTTTCCCTGCCTGCAATTGGGGGCTTTTTTAGACTAGCTCAGGCTCTTGTAGGGAACATTGTCAGTCAGAATGTGAAACTGTTTTTGTTTGTACCATAAATGTGTATATAAACACAGACTAATATATATTACATAGTAATTATAGGTAGAGAGACAGTATGATTCATTATGACTTTTTCAAACATCCTCACTGTTATTTTTATGGAATAATTGAGTATTGGTATTAGTTACTATTTGAAGGCCTTGTAGAATACTGCACCAAAAAAAATAACCAAACAAACAACAACAACAAAAATACTGGCCATAGGCTTTGATTTTTAAGTTAGAAAAAATGAAATAAACCCTATCTTATTTGTTTTTACAGGTGTGTTTCAATTATTTACTTCATTTTAATTTAACTTGGGTAGATCATATGCATATAGAAAATCATGCTTTTCTTTCAGATTTTCCAGTTTAGTGTGTATATATATATATATATATATATATATATATATATATATATATGTCATTATGATTCTCTGAATTTTCTCACTGTTGATTATAATGTCTCCACTTTCCTGTCTCATTAATTTATTTCTTCTTTAGCCTGGAGGTAGCGCACACCTTTAAGCCTAGCACCCAGCACTTGGGAGGCAGAGGTAGGCAAATCTCCGCCTTTGAGGCCATCCTGTGTGTACTCAACTCACAGACTGCGTTCCAGGATAGTCAGGGCTGCACAGAGACACCTTTCCTCAAAAAAAATTATTTATTTCTTTTTGAGGGTAATTTGGCCAAAAGTTCTCAATCTTGTTAATCCTTTCAAAGAACAAAATTTTCATTAGATTGATTCTTGGTGTTAAATGTTTCTCATTTCTATTAAGTGAATTTCAACTCTGATTTTTATGATCTCTTTCTGCTTATAAACTTTATTGTTTCTTTACATCTTCCAAAAGCCATCAAGTGAATTCTTGTATTATAATTTGAGATAGTTCAAATTATTTTTTGTAGATATGTATTTCTATAAACATTCCTCTTAGAGCTGTGTCAATTGTGTCCAACAGATTTAGATATGAAGTGTTTTAATTTTAAATCAAGTCTGGGAAATTTTAATTTTATTTCTTCATTTCTTCTTAGACCCATTTATCTTTCAGTAGTATGGTTTAGGTTCCATTAATTTGTGTATTTTCTGTAGATTCTATTGCTGTTTTTATATGGTTTTATTCCAACTAATGTAGACCCGAAT
>NW_023411632.1:0-1072 GCF_903995425.1 Onychomys torridus | reverse complement strand
GGAAACTTCCTATTAGTATGAATGTGATGGTAATTAAATTCCCAAGTAATGAGGGAGAAAGAACCCCAACAGGCTAATTCATGTCACCAAAGCTTCCAGTACCAAGGATCTGTTTCATCTAATTGAGTTGTTGGCCAAAGCATCCCATGGTGTCTTAGTTAGTGTTTCTATTGCTGCCACAAAATTCCATGACCAAAGGGCAAGTTGGGGATGAAAGAGATCTTTTGGCTTACATTTCCAGATCATAGTCCATACTGGAGGATGTTGGAATAGGAACTCAAACAAGTCTGGAACCTGAAGGTAGGAGCTGAGGTAGAGGCCAAGGAGGAGAGCTACTTACTGGCTTGCTTCTCATAGGATGCTCAGCTGATCTCTTGTGGAACCTAGGAATATCAGCCCATGGATGGCAACACCTCCATGGACAGGCCTTTCCCACATAAATCAGTAATTGAGAAATTGCATTGTAGCTGAAGCCCATGAAGGCATTTCCTCAACTAAGGCTACTTTGATGACTACAGCTTGGATCATGTTGACACACAACACCATCCACTGTACATAAGGAAATCACCAGATAGCCCAGGCCTTTACCAAGACAATGGGTTGCTCTCAGCAAACTGACAACAAAGACCCACTGCTGAAGACAGCACCCATACAATCACTGAACATGGAGAGGTCCAGCTGATGGCTATATAGAAATTTTATCCCCATATCTAGTGTATATGACATGCAAGGGTACTCTGCAGGTTACCAAAGGAGGAAAGCAAATACCCAACCAACCAGAAAACCTTTGATCTAACTACCTGCAAATATGCTAAGACAATGGATAGCACTAACCTTTAGGAATAACAGCCAATGTCTGATTTGACTGAAGTCTTTGCCAATGAGATAAAATCCATACCTGACAGTGTATAGTTACCAGAATTAGATATTCCAGAGTCCCAAGGTAAAACCAAAGACTACTTAGCTAACCAAAGAAATTAAACAAAGGAAAATGACTCCTAATGTTATTCTTTTATACTCATAAATCTGTGTCATATTCTGCCAACATCAGAGAATCAGAGAGGCTTTCTTC
>NW_023411631.1:0-19092 GCF_903995425.1 Onychomys torridus | reverse complement strand
TTTGACTCTGCACCTACTTGGCCCCCTCCCCCAAAGGGAACAACAGCACAGGACCCTGCCACATCTGGTGCCTAAACTCAGCACATCTGATGCTCAAGAAGGGACTGTTTGTCTCCCCTTCCTTGTGTGCAGCACTGATTGAGCAGTGTATTTTGGTGAGTAGGCCCCTGTACATTGTGTGATTTTGGTCCCTTAAGCAAGTAAGCACTGGGACCTCCCCTTTTTTCTTGTTTGTCTTGTTTGTGAGTCTGTCTGTACATTAGGGTGGTACATACTTTTGTTCAGGATTGCCTGAGGTTTCCATATAAGGTCTGGACCCTCTGGAAATGGAGCCATGGTCTGACAATTTTTAGTGTGTGTGTGTGTGTGTGTGTGTAGGTGTGTGTTCATGAGTGCATGCATGTGCTTGTGGGTTGTGATGCCTGGAAAGATGGCTTAGCAGTTAAGAGTGTTTGTTGCTCCTCCAGAGAACATGTGGGAACCTGATCTTTGGATGAGTGTTCTATTCCTGGCCAGAAAAAGGGAAGTAGCCTCAGGAGTAACCCTCCAATTGTTTTTTATGTCAATTTTGTTGGCTATAATTGCTGGCCTAAAGTTTTCCTCTACTGAGGAGGTTATTAAGGCCCACAATAAGCACTGCCAGGAACAATGTAACACCAACTTATCTATCACCTTCATTCTGTCCATGACTGATATTTCCTCTGCCTCTGCTGACAAGGAGATGGATGGGAATAGGTGTAAAGTAAAGAAATGGATGGAAGGAAAGAGGAAATGCTTGTGGCAGCATCCAAGCCAACATTGGCAGCTCCTCTCTCTGCTGCCCCCATGCCTTGAGGGGCAAACCCCCCCCCCCACTGCAGTATCCACAGAGTGATTTGCTGGATGGCTGTCTGCCAAACCAACTGCTCTACATACTTCCCAGCCTATTCCAGCCATGGATACCTCTTGCAGACCTGTTTTTGGTCCGTAAGGCTGCTAATTAATTGGTTCCTGACTTGCCATATTTTGAGCAGTTCCTACAGCAATGGGCAATGCATTTACAGACTTGTTATGACTGCTACCTTTGATGAAGGCTGTGTTGGAGCCTGCTGTTTTCCTTAACTGGTGAGGTGCCTATGATGACCAGACCAAGCTCAGGCTCATTTTAATATACAGTAGAACGTCACTGTTTCTATTGAAGTGCTCACAGGTCAAGGACCACATATAACCTTGTCACACAAGCCCAAATTGGACAACATGCTTGATTACTTGCCTCAGGAGACACCATTGCCCTTGGTGCATTGAAGGGATCCCATCACCCTTCAATGGCAACTCCTTAATCCCCTATTAACCCAGGGGCAAGGATATGCTTGCATTTTCCCCTAGAATACCACCATAGATACCCTCCAGAGACCAAGACAACAGGCCAAAGAAGAGGCTTCAGGGTTCACTAACAGAAGGCAGCCACAAAGGCAACCCTACAGGTTTTATTGGCTCTCAGGTACTTAGAATAAAGTCCTCCTAGAGAGATAATGCATGCATGGCTCACTGAGATATAGAAGGTTACTGCCTAAAGCCCAATACCTGGACAGCTCTCTAGGATTGTTACTCTTTGAGGCTGGTAGTCAATGATGGGTATGAGCTTGTTTGGCAAGCTAACCTAAGGCAGGCACAGTCTATTTTGCTGAGCTCTCCTGAAGTGGATATCGCTCTGTATAAATAAAAATGCTGTTTGGCCAGTGGCCAGGCAGGAAGTATAGGCTGGACAAGAGAGAAGAGAATTCTGGGAAGTGGAAGGCAGAGGGACAGACACCACCAGCCGCCACCATGAGAAGCAACATGTAAAGACACTGGTAAGCCACAAGCCATGTGGCAAAGTATAGACTAACAGAAATGGGTTAATTTAAGATAGAAGAAGTAGATAACAAGTGTAGAGAGCTGCGTGTAGCCGCACCTTAAAGATGGCACTGGCTTCCACCCTCTGCCTTCCCGACAGCAAGTACTCTTTGTGGTAAACAGCTCCTTATTTGGCTATGGCTGGATTTGTGTGCTGCTTGCATATGTGTGGACCTATGGATAGTGCCCACATGGCTGTCTGGGGTTGGTAGCCCAGACCTACTTAAGGGCTGGGAGAGGCTTGCCCAGGGGAGAGACATCACTACTAACAAGGTCCTGAATAAACTGCTTAAAGAAGAGCTCCAGTGTTGCGTTATCCTTGCTGGTCGAGGCAGTCGCAACAAGTGGTGGCCCATACGGGGAACTACCACGTCTCTCTGTGGGGCTCAGAACTTCCTGCAGTCAGGGGGTATACCGGTAAGTCCTCAGGTAAATTGGGGATCCGCGACAAAAGCGGGTTTTTTTGCTCTCACCTGTAGATAAAGGGGGAGCGGGACAGTAGAGCCGCTACCATAGCGGACGGGTAATCAGAAAAACAAAATAAGCAAGTGAAACTGGAAGGCTGGGGCTGTTCAGTAAAGGCTCAGAGAAACCTCTCAAATTGAGGAAGAAAGGATATGCCAAGATGGGCGCTTCCTCCTCGCACCCAATTTTTCTGGCTCTTAATGAGCTGCTTCTCTCTAAGAAATTGAAGATAAGGAAAAGCACCCTAGAAAGATTTCTGGAAGAGTATGATGTTGTTGCTCCTTGGTTTGCAATTTCAGGAAGTCTTACAGTGTCTTCCTGGGAGAAATTGGGAAGAGACCTAGACTTCGCTGCAGAGCAAGGCACAATTAAGCATGGGGTTAGACCAGTCTGGAAACTAATAAGAGGATGTTTAGAAGATCAGAGATGCAGTGAGGCGGTTGAGAATGGCCAAACTGCTCTGGAAATACTGCAGGAAGAAAGATCAGAAAAGGCAACCTCAGAGAAAGCAGTACCTGAAAAGGCAACCTCAGAGAAAGCAGTACCTAAAAAGACAGGGCAAATAAAGGATAAAGAGGCAAAAGGTGGGAAAAAATATACAAGTTTATATCCTAGCCTTTCTGAGTTGGAAGACTCGGGTGCTTCCAATCTCTCCGACTCTGTCTTGGATGATGAGGATGTTGAATCCGTTTGTGAGTCATTGCAACGAGTGAAGGTTAGAAAGAAAAGAAAAGAGAGAAGAGGATCCAGACAGTTAGAAAAGGGCCATGAGAGCGTGGTCCCTTCTGCTCCCCCTCCGTATCCTGGAGCAATGGGGGCAGAGGGCGGAGTGTCTTTTAATCCTAGAGTATGGAGAGAAGTTAGAACAGAAATGCAAGTTGCATTCCCAGTATTTCAGAATCCTCAGAATCAGAGATATCATGAACCTCTAGATTTCAAGATCATTAAATCATTAGCAGAGTCTGTCCGGACATATGGTATTACAGCTTCCTTTACAGTAGCTCAGTTGGAAGCTCTGCATAGACATGCTATGACTCCGTCAGACTGGATGAACCTTGCACGAGCCTGTTTAAGTTCTGGTCAGTATTTAGATCGGAAAGCCTTTCTGATAGAGTTTGCTAGTGAACAGGCTGCAGCTAACAGGGCTGCTGGTGGAGGCCAAGCTGCTTAGGATATGGATATGTTGCTTGGGGCAAGGTAGATTTGCAAATCAGCAAAATGGGTATCCTATCCAGGTTTATGAGCAAATTAACAACATTGCTACCAGAGCTTGGAAGGCATTACCCAATAGAGGAGAAATTAGTGTTAATCTCACTAAAATTGTCCAAGGACCCATGGAACCCTTCTCAGACTTCGTAGCTCGCCTAGTGGATGCAGCTGGAAAGATATTTGGTGATCCTGATACAGCCATGCCATTAATTAAGCAGTTGGTTTATGAGGCAGTGCACTAAGGAATGTAGAGCTGCCATTACACCTTACAAAACTAAAGGATTGGAGGTTTGGATGAAAGTGTGCAGGGAATTAGGGGGACCATTAACCAATGCTGGGCTGGCTGCTGCAGTTTTACAAATTAGTCAGAAGAGGGCAGGAGGCACTGGGACCTGCTTCCAATGTGGTAAAATGGGGCATATGAGACGCAGCTGCCCCCAAGGAGGAAGTAATCAAGGGGGAAGTAACCAGAGACCAGGGAGTGACCAACGCCCGGTCCCGGGACTGTGTCCTAAGTGTAAGGAAGGAAAACATTGGGCGAGTGAATGCAGGTCAATCAAGGACATTAATGGACAGCCTCTGAGGAATAATACTCCTCCAAAAAATGGACAGCGGGGCCCCCAGCCTCAGGGCCTGCAAATATATGGGGCAATGGAGGATCAGAGACAGGAAGGGAATCAAGAGCAGTGGCCAACACACAGACTCAGGGAGAATGTCAAAACAACAAGCTCAGTTTATTCAGGAAGAGGAAAGCCTTATATACCCTCCAGTCCACCCTGGGGGGAGGTCTGATGAACATGCATCTGCTGGTGTGACATGGCTGCCTCTCATTGGTCCAGGTCATCTCCAGATCATGTCTCAGCTGCTGTTGCTAAGGCCCTTAGGCAGACCCAGGCTGGCTCTCAGAAAGTATCTTACTGGTTTGGGCTGGCTGGCCCTCAGGCCTGTTAGGAATGTGTCATCCCACAGCAGGCTATATTCTAACACAGCTGAGATTAACTGATAACAGTCATCTGGCATAATTCTATTTCTAGAAGATCGCGTATTTAACATCTTTGTTACATATGTTGAATGTATTCCATAGGTGGGTACCACTTCCTTAATATTTTTTTTAAAAATCTCTCATATGAATAGGTTGCCAGATATATTCTTTATTTCTTCAGGATGTATATAATCTGCTGGCTTCTCACAGATAGTGACAGGATAAGCCATTTTATAAGAGCTACCTGGTGATGTTATTACTTGTATGGTTCTTCCCTTCTGCTTATTAGTACCTTTATTGTCCTTTCTGAGAGACTCCTCCAGAGCTTGAAATCAATTAACCCCTTTCTGCAGTGTTTGAACCTCCTCTTTTGTAAAGGATTCTAGAGATTTCATAGAATCATACAATTTTTATGTTCATCAGAAACATGATTCCACAGACTCTATTCTATCAATTAGCAATGATCTTTCCTCCTTAGAAATTATCTGAATGGCATTAAGACTGTGTTAGTTATTTGGTGCTCTTACCCTGCGAGGAAACGTCCCGAAACATGACAAATCCACAGAAGAGTTTTTATTAAGACAGGGGAAAAGACAGATGTGAACAGGCCTGTGGGAAACACACGTGGTCAAGAGAAAGGAGTGAGAGAGACGGGTGAAAAAATGACACCAGCTTTGAAAAGGGTTTGCCACGCATGTGTACAGGAACATGTGGCTACTCCACGCATGCGCATAAATTACATGGCTATGCGCGCTTTACACAACCATGCAAAGCCACAGAGTCCTAGTCACAAGATATGTTTTGACCCGGAAATGGCTATTTTGAACCGGAAATAACTAGGCGGGACTGTCCAGGTGGCATGCCCAACCGTGTGGGCATGTTGTGACTTTATATCATCCCTGACTTATTTTTCTCTAAAAAAAAAGAAAAAAAGAAAAAATGTGGATGAGTGGGTATGGGGTGCTGTTTCTCTCAAAGACTGCTTCAGGCTGAGTGGTGGGCATCAGTTGGCTCTTGGGGGAAATGGGGGAGGCTGGCTTCTGAAGTCCTGGGATGAAGTCCTGCAGCTGTCCTATCCTTCATGGTGTGGCTGGGAACCTTCTGTCTGACAAGATACTGGTGACATAAAAAGCTTAGAGAAAAGAATCATTATTATTTTATTTTTGGAGTTGACATTTATCTGAGGTAGATCTGGCCTATCCAGATGGAGACATGTTAAAAAGGTGGCTGTGATAGAATTAATGATTATTATGGTGTTTTAGTACTCTGCTTAATTTTTACCTGAGACAAGCCTTATTCAAGGTAGTTTATTTAAGGCACCTGTTTGTTTTATTAGTTTAGCATTTGGGAAACACAGGTGATCAGTTGCTGAGTATTGAACAGTGATAGACTGTTATATCCTTACTGCCTGGATATTTTGATGGTCCTTTTTGCCTCCGGTTCTGTGTGGCCCTAGTTGGGAAAGGAAGGGATGATACCTCATTCCTCTGGAATTGGTGACAAGGCAGTGGATCCTGATGTCCTCTGGAGCTTGAGAGTGCATGACAACTTATTTTTTTTAATTAGGGACAAGACAAAGATCATGGCCCTGTCTGTATGCACATGAGAAACATAGGTGGTAACTTTGAAGTGAGACAATGAGCTCTGATCTTAGTTGGAAATCTTTCTCATTAAGTAACTCTGAAAGTGCAATTAAATCTGGTGAGGTAAGTAAGGCTGTCCTCTGTACCCAACAATAGAAAGGAGAAGTGACATCCTAAAACTCCCAGGACTGAGTCAATGGCTCTGGTGTCCAAAAGGAAAGAAACGGATTGCTTCCCTGCTAAGTTCTGGGTTCCCTGCTGTGTCTGTAGCCAAGCCAAGGTTTGCTGGAGGTCTTAGGTTGATGTACCCATGCGTCTTGGTGCCTGGGGGCAGTCAGCTGACGGGTTGTCTTTCTAGGCAGCACCTTTAACAAGGCTGTTGATGGCCTGGAAGGGCATTCGCTAGCCCGTGGCCTTTTTCATTTAAAACAGGGACCCAACAGCTTTCGGGAGTCAATGAGTGCCAGCACTTGGCAACTTTGTTTTCAAGCTTTTATCTCTTCCTTGGCACACCTTAAATGCCACAGATGACTCTTTTGCCTGTGGGGTCAGGAGCCTTGCTCTCCAGTTACTTAACTTTTAGCCAGGACCAAGAGACGGATTTTACTCCATGTCCTGAATTTTTTTCCTGACGATTGGTGGCTTAAGGACAGCTTTTGGAAGATCTGCCAGTAGGCAGACTGTAAACTGATCCTTTTGGAAGACTTGTCTGAGGCTATAAGCTGATTTTTTTGTGGCTTAGGAGCCATCCTGATTATTGTAAACGTAATTGTTTAGATCTCAGCTGCTTTCAGACCCATCTCTGGTTCTCAAGGCAGTTTGAGAATGAGTGGGTGGAGTTAAGGTGAGTTAGGGCAAGAGTCTTAGAAGCCGCCCAAGCCCTCCCATTTGAGCCCGCCCACTGCCAGCGCAGAAGTCAGACAGAAAAGGTTGCATGTGGCCGACGCAGAAGTGAGGAAGGAGAGGGTTTAGAGCTTTAGCAGAAAGCTTGGAGATAAAGATCTAAGATCAGCTCAAGTCCCCCCCCCCCTTCGTCAAGGGATGGGAAGAGCTGCGACTGCCCTGCTGTTGGTCCACCCATAGACCCCAGATGACATTTTTGCTCCTTCTTGTCAGGAGCAAAAATGTGCCTGCCATTGCCAGCACAGCCTGAGGACAACCCCCGGGGTGTCCCTCGCAAAAATATAGCTCAGACTACAGCCGTGAGAATGGCAGACTCACTGTGAAAAATCATGGCGGTATCAGTAGTGGTAGCTGCGTAGGGGTCCAGAGGAGGCGAGGGACGAGTACACTCTCGCAGTACCAAATGTTGGTTAAATTCCAGATGTTCATTAAAGCGGCGCTTCTCATGGCTGGCCACCACCCTCGGCGGCCAGCCAGAGGTGCATGCTGGTTGGTGGAAGAATCACAAGCCATGGTTACCTTTCTAGAGCTTTATTGAGAGAGAGGGAGAGACAGAGACAGAGAGACCACATAGAGGGAAGAGAGAATGAAAGTTGGAGCCAGAGCAGAGCCTTTGGAAATGGCCGCTGCCAAGGAAGAAGAATCCAGAAGAGGAGCTGAAGGAACAGTAGCCCTAGGAGTAGAGGTGGGAGCCGGAGGTTGGATAGGTGGGGGTTCATTAGCAGCATCTAGAGTCAGAGATTCCAGAGTCAGAGAATCTTCTGGTTTAGGCATAGCTAGGAGCACATGAGCAGGAGAGAAGGAATCCAGAGAGACAGTTTAACACTGAGAAGAAAGCTAAGATAGAGAGCAGCTCTTTCCATTTGTCTGTTCGCTGGCCGAAATTAGATAACTCCCGTAAAATATCGGGATGTTTTGTTATTTTCTAAAGCATACCTGGGCCATCTCTCAGTACAGAGATGGATAAGCTTAGGAATCTTTAAGTAAAGCTTCAAGAAGACAGCCTAAGGGAGAGGAAGGACTGATCAGGTTGGAAGCCTTATTTCCCATGTCTGCAGTGGAGAGGCAGAAAAATAAAAAAAATAAATAAATAAAATAAAATAAGTGATCCGGAGCCTAGACCCTAGGCATCCCCACAGCCAAGGACGGATCCCAAGCACAAGCCGCTTCACAGCTCGTCAGCTGAGAAGCAGGGGGCCCCCGCTGTGTGAAGCAAGGATTCCCCAGGAATCCTTAACGTCTAACCGCTCCATCGAGCGCGAAAAACATGCCAGCTTCACACAGCCCCAGGATGCACCCGACGATGGTGGTCCAATTGTGAGAAATATCTCAAGCTGCAGACATGGAAGATGGCTGGAAATTTAGGCCTGCAATAGGGGCCGACTGTAGCCAGAAGACCATGGCCGGGGGTTCCCAGTTTCAAGAATAACCAGTGAGGCGCCGGATGCTCAATGGTTGTTCTCACAGATTCAGGAAACCATTTAAGCTAGCCAAAAAGTGGAAAACTCACCAATCAGAGGAGTGGTGTTGGGTGCAAGGTTGTGCGGCCAAGCGAATGGGCAGTGGTCTGTCGCGTACAGAGCAGAGTCCCCAGTCTGTGGGGAGCAGAATCCCCAGTTCCCAGGTTTCCAGGCGCGGGGTGCCTGGAAGCACCTGTTCCATCACAGCACCAGAATGTTAGTTATTTGGCACTCTTACCCTGCGAGGAAATGTCCCGAAACAAGACAAATCCACAGAAGAGTTTTTATTAAGATAGGAGAAGAGACAGATGTGAACAGGCCTATGGGAAACACACATGGTCAAGAGAAAGGGTTGAGAGAGACCTGTGTAAAAATGGCACTGGCTTTATAAAGGGTTTGCTGCGCATGCGTACAGGAACACATGTGGCTACTCCATGCATGTGCGTAGATTACATGGCTGCACGCACTTTACGCAACCATGCAAAGCCATGGAGTCCTAGTCACATGAGATGTTTTGACCTGGAAATGTCTATTTTGAACCAGAAATAACTAGGCGGGAGTGTCTAGGTCTGAAGGGCATGCCCAACCATGTGGGCATGTTGTGACTTCATATCAGATTGTGCTGAAGAGTTATTATTTTATCCATTAAGTATTCATATTTATGATCAATAGAATTAAATCTGGTTGTCAAGTTATATTATTAGTGGACTGAATTCTTGTGGTAAGTTAGAAGATTCTAAAGAAATAATCCTATTTAAGTCCTGTATCAGTCCCATTAGTGTCTCATTTTTGCTGTTTTTATTAAGCCAATTTTTCAATGATATGAGATGAATCACTATGCTTATTGCTAGTATGTTAAACATATATGTCCCAGGAAGATTGTCTATGTCCTGTAATATTTCATTCATAGTACAAACAAAAAGGTTTTTAAATCCCTGAGTGGTGAAATTGTCTGCCATTTTTTTAGAAATATTCAAAATTTGTAAAGAAAATTTTTATTGATTTGTTTATTTATTAATCTGTTTTAAAGTGTAAAATTATCAAGTAATTTACCTCAGACAAGATCCTCAAATGATTGTCCTACATGTCCAGATGTTCCAGGTGTAATTAACAAGGTTAGGTGAATGGCTGGTTCATTTGATGATTTTTGGATGTAGTATCATTGCTTGGCCAGTCGGTGTCACATGTGTGGCCCCAAAACAGGTCTGGTGTGAGCTGATTCTGGCTCCCTGAATGGCTTCTGTGAATTAAGCACTCATCCAGGCAGCCCCCACCTGGTCCCTGTGAGTACTAGGCAGAGCTGCCAGGATCACAACAGACGAGGCAATGCACCAAGCAAACAATTAGAAGCGCTGCCTGGGACACCTGCAGACACACTCTTTTTTTTTTTTTTTCATTTTTCTTTATTAAGAAATTTTCTACTCACTCTACATACCCACAGATCCCACCTCCTCCTCCCCCACCCCCCAGCACTAGCTCCCAAGCCAGCCCACATCCCCACATCTTCCAAATCAAAGTCTCCCATAGGGAGTCAGCAGAGCCCAGCACACTGAGCCTCGGCAGGTCCAAATCCCTTCCCACTGCACCAAGGCTACACAAGGCATCACACCACAAGCACCAGACTCCCAAAAGCCTGCCATGCACCAGGGACAGATCCTGATCTCCCTGCCTGGGTGCCCTCCAAACAGTTTGAGCCAAACAACCGTCTTTCATATCCAGAGGGCCTAGTCCAGTCCCATGGGGCTCCACAGCTGCTAGTCTACAGTTCATGGGCTTCCACTGGTGTGGCCAGTCATCTCTGCATGTCTTCCCACCATGATCTTGATGTCCCCTGCCTGCAGAATCCCTCCTCTCTCTCATAAATTGGATTCCCAGAGCTCAGCCTGGTGCCTGGCTGTGGATCTCCACATCTGCCTCCATCAGTCACTGAACAAAAGTTCTATGATGACAGTTAGGTTATTCGATAGACTGGTCACCAGAATAGACCAGTCCAGGAACCCTCCAGACCACTGCCAGCAGTCCAAGGTGGGGTCATCCTTGTGGATTCCTGAGAGCCTCCCTAGCACCCTGCCTCTTCCTATTCCCACAATGTCCTCATCTATCGTGGAATCTTCCTCCCTGCCCTCCCACTCTGTCCCTGTTCCAGCTTGACCTTCCCATTTCCCTATGTTCTCATCCCCCACTCCTCGCCCTCTGCCACCCCCCACACACACCTATTCCACTCATGTAGATCTCATCCACTTTTCCTTCACAGGGTCATCCGTGTTCCCTCCTAGGGTCTTTTCCTGTTGGCTAGCCTCTCTGGAGTTGTGGGTTGCAGTCTGGCCATCCCTTCCCTCCCATCTAGTATCCACTTATGAGTGAGTACATACTATGTTTGTCCTTCTGAGTCTGGGTTACCTCATTCAGGATGATATTTTCTAGTTCCATCCATTTGCCTGAAAATTTCATGATATCACTGGTTTTTACTGCTGAGTAGTACTCCATTGTGTATATGTGCCACATTTTCTTTATCCATTCTTCAGTTGAGGGGCATCTAGGTTGTTTCCAGGTCCTTGCTATTACAAATAATACTGATATGAATATAGTTGAGCATGTGTCCTTGTGGTAAGATTGAGCATTCCTTGGGTATATGCCCAAGAGTGGTATGGATGAGTCTTGAGGTAGATCAATTCCCAATTTTCTGAGAAACCACCATACTGATTTCCAGAATGTCTGTACAAGTTTGCACTCCCACCAACAGTGGAGGAGTGTTCCCCTTGCTCTACATCCTCTCCAACATAAGCTGCTGAAGACACTCTTTGGGACTGGCTGTGTGTGTGCACTCCACAGCAGCTGCATACAGAATGGTGGTAGGGACACACAAAATGGTGGTGGCAGCATGAGTTTCAAAAGATAGAGTTGGCAGCAGCTACACCAAGCAGTTTTAAAAGTAAAGGAATAGTCTGCTGGTAGTCTCTAACCTGGTGGGGGTCTGATCCAATCTGGCCATTACAAGCATGGAACTAGAAAGGCACCTAACACAAGTGCCTTTCTCTGGTGTTCTATCCACTGGAGAATACACTTGCTTCTCACAAGTTCTTACAAGAACCACTGCCTTGTGAGTTACCTGGCCAGAGAATGACTGACTCACATACCACATGAGCTATCTGGTCTACAGGCTCACTGTAGGGCAGCTGCATGCATCTGATCACCTAAGCAGGGGTCAAAACCTTCCTGGGGGCTTGAGCTGTGAGGGCTCTGCAGGGTGGAGAATCTCACCAGCAGCTTCCCATGTGTATTAGGGTTTGGTCATGCAAGTAGCCCCATTGGGGATGTGTGGGACTCAGATCCAGGTGGTTGGGACCTAGGGGCTCAGGGGTACTAGGAGGCAGACTTGCAGCAAGCACAAGCCTCTGAGCAAACCTGCCACTACTGCTGCAGAGGCTGCAGGCAGGAGCTACAGGGAGTATGGGGTCTTTTTTGTCATGTGGGTGCCACTTAGTATGTTCAATCCACGTGAGTCTATTAAATTGGTAACAGAATTTATTAAGATATAATTTGAGGAAATACACTCACAAATACAGAACAGAGTAGACAGATAAAGTCATCCTCTGATCTGACCAGGAGCAAATCCACCTCACGGGCAGGAGCAGAGAGAAGGGGCACATGACCCTTCTCCCTTCCTTTATAAGAGGTCACATACAATGGCAAGAAGCGCCACCTCCTTTGGGCCCTATAAAAAGTCCAAGGTCCATGGGTGGAGCAAATACCACTATAAATAATAGTAATAGAAGAAGAAACCCAGAGAATACATTTAACAAAATCATAAAAGAAAATTTTCTCAACCTAAAGAAGGACATCCCTGTAAAAGTACAAGAAGCTTACAGAACACCAAATAGACTGGATCATAAAATAAAATCCCACCATCACATAATAATCAAAACACTAAACATACAAAACAAAGAAAGAATGTTAAAAACAGCAAGGGATAAAAGCCAAGTAGCACATAAAGGCAGACCTATTAGAATCACACCTGACTTCTCTACAGAGACCCTAAAATTCAGACTTGCAGACTCTAAGAGAACACAGATGTCAGCCCATATTACTATACCAAGCAAAACTGTCAATCACCATAGATGGATAAAATAAGATATTTCATGACAAAGTGAAATTTAAATAGTATCTATCCACATATCCAGCCCTACAGAAGGTACTAGAAGGAAACTCCAACCCCAGGAAGTTAACTACACCTACAAAAACACAGCCAATAAATAATCTCACACCAGCAAAACCCAAAGAAGGGAAACACACACACATGCACAAGCACACACATGCACACACACATACACACACATACACACACACACACACACACACACACACACACACACACGCATGCATGCACGCATGCACATGAACAACAGCAAGAAAACAGGAATTAACAATCATTGGTCATTAATGTCCCTCAATGTCAATGGAATCAATTCACCAATAAAAAGACACAGGCTAACAGAATGGATATGAAAATAGGATCCATCAATCCATACAAGAAACACACTTCAATATCAAAGATATACATTACCTCAGAGTAAAAGATTGGAAAGAGATTTTCCAATCAAATGACTTAACAAGCAAACTGGTATAGCTACTCTAATATCTAACAAAATAGACTTCCAACCAAAATTAGTCAAAAGATATAGAGAAGGGCATTTCATATTAATCAAAGGAAAACTCCACCAAGATGATCTCTCAAGTCTGAACATCTATGCCCCAGATGTAAGGGCACCCACATTTGTAAAAGAAACATTACTAAAGCTTAGATCACACATAGAACCCTACACAATAATAGTGGGAGACTTTAACCTCCCACTTTCCTCACTGGACAGGTCATCCAGACAGAAGCTAAACAGAGAAATAATGGGGCTAACAGACATTATGACTCAAATGGACCTAGCAGATAGCTACAGAACATTTTACTCAAACATCAAATATTATACCTTCTTCTCAGCACCAAACGGAACCTTCTCCAGAAGTGGCCATACACTCAGCAAGACTCAACAGATGAGAGAAAACTGAAATAACCCCTGTTTCTTGTCAAACAACCATGCACTGTGGTGCTCTGAAGGTCAAGATTCAGAGCTAAGCCACTAGTGAGCCATACAGGCCCGGGCAGTGGTGACACACACCTTTCATCCCAGCACTTGGGAGGCAGAGGCAGGATGGGTTCAAGTGGCCTTGAACTCACAAGATTGATCCAGTCTAAAAGAGAAACAGCCAAACAGTAATGGTACACACCTTTGAGCCCAACCACTGGATCTCACACCTTTAATCCCAGCACTCAGGAGCTGGAGACAGGACATGATATGGCTGAGTAGAGAGATGAATATAAGGCAGAAGGAGACAGAAGCTCAGCTCTTTTTTGGCTGAGGATTTCATAGAAGTAAGAACTAATGGCTGACTGCTCTGCTCAGATCTTTCAGTTTCCACCCCAATATCTGGCTCTGGGTTTTTATTATTAAAACCAACTAGGATTCATGCTAATATAAATTCAACACAATATAAAAGCTGGATTTCAGAAAACCTACAAACTCATGGAAACTGAACAACTTTCTACTGAGTTACCACTGGGTCAAGGAATAATAAAGCAAGAAATTAAAGACTTCCTATAATTCAGTGAAAATGAATGTACAACATACCCAAACTTATGGGACACTAGCAATTTAACAGCACACCTGAAAGCTCTAGAACTAAGAGAAGCAGACTCACCCATGAGGAATAGATGCCAAAAAATAATCAAACTGAGGATTGAAATCAATAAAATAGAAACAAAGGAAATGATACAAAGAATCATTGAAACAAAGAGTGGGTTCTTTGAGAAAATCAACAAAATGGATATCTAAACTAACTAAAAGACAAGCAGAGATACAATATCCAAATTAACAAAATTAGAAACAAAAAGGGGTACGTAACAACAGACTCCAAGGAAATCCAGAAAATCATTAGGCCACACTTCAAAAACCTGTACTCCATAAAATTGTAAATTTAAAAGAAATAGACAAATTTCTAGATAGATACAACTTACCAAAGTTAAATCAAGATCAGATAAACAACTTAAATAGACCTATAACCCCTAAAGAAATAAAAGCAGTCATTAAAAGCCTCACAACCAATAAAAGCTCATGGCCAGACAGTTTTAATGCAGAATTCTATAAGGCATTCAAAGAAGAGCTAATACTAATACTCTTAAAATTATTTCATAAAGTAGAAACAGAAGTAACATTGCCAAATTCTATGAGATCATAATCACCCTGTTACCCAAATCACACAAAAACTCAACAAAGAAAGAGAATTACAGAACAATTTCTTTCATGAGCATTAAAGCAAAAATACTCAATAAAATAATGTCAAACAGAGTCCAAGAACACACCAAAAAGATTATCCACCATGACCAAGTAGGCATCATCCTAGGGGTGCAGGGATGATTCAACATACAAAAATCTGTCAATGTATCTGCCATATAAACAAACTGAAAGAAAAAACCACATGACCATCTCATTAGATGCTGAAAAAGCCTTTGACAAAACCTAACACTCCTTCATGATAAAAATCCTTGAGAGATTAGGGATACAAGGGACATAGCTGAACATAGTGAAAGCAACATACAGCAAGCCAATTAAATGGAGAGAAACTCAAACCAACTCCAATAAGATCAGGGAATAGACAAGGCTGTCCACTCTTTCCATATTTATTCAATATAGTACTTGAAGGGTTAGCTAGAGCAATAAGATAACTAAAGGAGATCAAGGGGATACAAATCGGAAAGGAAGAAGTCAGGGTATCATTATTTACAGGTGGTAGGATAGTATACAGAAGCGAGCCCAAAAACTCTACCAGGAAACTCCTACAGCTGATAAACACCTTTGGTCAAGTGACTGGATACAAGATTAATTCAAAAAAATCAGTAGCCCTCCTATATACAAATGATAAATGGGCTGAGAAAAAATCAGAGAACCAACATCCTTTACAATAGCCTCAAATGATATAAAATATCTTTGGGTAACTCTAAGCAAACAAGGGAAAGACCTGTATAATAAGAACTTCAACTCTTTGAAGAAATGAATTGAAGAAGATATCAGAAGATGGAAAGATCTCCCATGCTTATTAACATAGTAAAAATGACCATCTTACCAAAAACAATCTACAGATTCAATGCAATCCACATCCAAATCACAATACAATTCTTTAAAGACCTTAAAAGAACAATACTCAACTTTATATGGAAAAAAACAGGATAGCTAAAACAATCCTGTACAATAAAAGAACTTTGAGATATCACTATCCCTCATTTCAAGCTCTACTACAGAGCTATAGTAATAAATGCCAATTGGCATAAAAACATACAGGTGGATCAATGGAATTGAATTGAAGACCCAGAAGTAAATCCACACACCTATGGTCACTTAATTTTTGACAAAGAAGCCAAAACCATACAATGGAAAAAAGAAAACATCTTCAACAAATGGTGCTGGTCTAACTGGATGTCAATATGTAAAAGAATGCAAATAGATCCACATCTATCACCCTGCACCAAACTCAAATCCAAGTGGATCAAAGACATCAACATAAATCCAGATACATTGAACCTGATAGAAGAGAAAGTGGAAATAATCTTGGATACATTTGTACAGGAAACAACTTCTTGATTAGAACACCAGTAGCACAGTCACTGAGGTCAACAATTAATAAATGGGACCTCATGAAACTGTAAAGTTTCTGTAAGGTAAAGGACACTATCAATAGGACAAAATGGCAGGCTACAGAATGGGAAAAGATCTTCACCAACCCCACAACCAACAGAGGATTTATTTCCAAAATATATAAAGAATTCAAGAAACTAGATATCAACAAATCAAATAATCCAATTAAAAACTGGGGTCCAGATCTAAACAGAAAATAGAAGAATCTCAAATGGCCGAGAAACATTTAAGGAGATGTTCGACATCCTTAGCTATCAGGGAAATGCAAATCAAAACAACTCTGAAATGTGGCCATACTGAAGCCAGGGTCTGTGTTGGTGTCTGGGGCTCCTGTTGCCATCAAGGGCCATGCTGATTCCAGTGGTCTGGGCCACCACCTGAGGGTGTGTTGTTGTACAGGGGCCACACTGCCACTGGGGCCATGCTAATCTGGGTTGCCTTCATGATCACCCAGGGCCATGGCAATATAACTATACTACAATCCTCAGACCCAGAGAGACTAGGTAACAAGGAGGGCTGTTGTGGAATATTTAACTAGGCAAAGATGTATTACATTTGTTCATACTATCTTTGTTAACTATGTAATAATGTGTTACATGTGTTTATGCTGCATGTGTTTAACTATGTAAAGATGTGTTGCTGTTTTACCTTGCCTGCCTAAGGCTCCTGATTGGTCTAATAAAAAGCTGAATGGCCAATAGCTAGATAGGAGAGGGACAGGTGGGGCTGGCAGGCAAAGAGAATGAGTAGGAGGAGAAACCTAGGCTCAAAAAGAAAGAAAAAGAGGAGAGAATGAAGGAGAAAGAAAGGGATACACCTGAGGCCAGAAGCTGGCATATGCCAACCAGCCAGACATGGAGATGGTAGGAAAGTAAGACAGAAAGAAAGGAAGGAAGGGAGGGAGGGAGGGAGGGAGGGAGGGAGGGACGGACGGAGGGACGGAGGGACGGAGGGAGGGAGGGAGGGAGGGAGGGAGGAAGAGAGGGAGGGAGGGAGGGAGGGAGGGAGGAAGAGAGGGAGGGAGGGAGGGAGGGAGGGAGGAAGGAAGGGAGGAAGAGAGGGAGGGAGGGAGGGAGGGACGGAGGGAGGGAGGAAGAGAGGGAGGGAGGGAGGAAGAGAGGGACGGAGGGAGGGAGGGACGGAGGGAGGGAGGGAGGGAGGAAGGAAGAGAGGGAGGGAGGGAGGGACGGAGGAAGAGAGGGAGGGAGGGAGGGAGGGAGGGAGGGAGGGAGGAAGGGAGGGAGGGAGGGAGGGAGGAAGGGAGGAAGAGAGGGAGGGAGGGAGGGAGGGAGGAAGGGAGGAAGAGAGGGAGGGAGGGAGGGAGGGAGGAAGGGAGGAAGGGAGGGAGGGAGGGAGGGAGGGAGGGAGGGAGGGACGGAGGGAGGGAGGGAGGAAGGGAGGGAGGGAGGAAGGGAGGGACGGAGGGAGGGAGGGAGGGAGGAAGGGAGGGGAGGAAGGAAGGAAGGAAGGGAAGAAACAAAGAGAGAGAGGAAGAAAGTTAAAAAGCCCCAAGACAAAATGTAGATGAAGAGAAACAGGATAATTTAAGTTATAAGAGCTAGCAAGAAATGAGCATAACACATTTGTAACTAATGATAAATCTCTCTGTGTGTCATGATTTGGGAGCTGGTTGGTGGCCCAAAAGAAAGCCTGCTACAGAGGATTCATGGGGGAGGGGTGCCCAGATATCCCTAGGAAGGGGAAATAGAAGAGAATTCTTGAGTGGACTGAGGGTGGACGGGAATGATCAATCAGATTGGGGGCCAGGGGAGAGAGTACTGAAAGAGACTGTTGGAAAGGGGGTGCATTTAGGGGTCAGGTAAAACCTAGCACAAAAGAATCTCTTAGGAATCTACAAAGATGACCCCAGATAAGACTCCTAGCAATATGTAGTGAATGTGTAGCCTGAACTGGCCATCTCCTGTGACCAGATTTGGTTCCTAGCCCAATTGTCATCAGAGAGGCGTCACCCAGCAACTGATGGAAACAGATGCAGACCCACAGTCAAACATTAGGCAGAGTTTGGGAATCCTGTAGAAGAGGGGAGAAAGAAATACTAGAGTAGAGCCAGGAGGGTCAATGACATCACAAGAAAACTCACAGAATCAACTAACCTGGGCTCCTAGGAGCTCACAGAGACTGAACTGACAACCAGGGAGTCTGCATGGGACTGACCAGGCCCTCTGCACATGTGACAGTTGTGTAGCTTGGTCCTCTTGTGGGACTCCTAACAGTGGGAGCAGGGGCTGTCTCTGACTCTTTTCCTGGCATTTGGGACCCTATTCCTCATAATGGGTTGCCTTGTCCAGCCTTAATACAAGGGGAAGTTCTTAGTCATACTGCAACTTGATATACCATGTTTTGTTGACATCCCTGGGAGGCCTGCCCTTTTCTTAATAGAAATGGAGGAGGAGATGGGGAGCAAAGGGAAGTGGGAGGAGAGGAGGGAGGGGAAACTATGTCTGGGATGTAAAATAAATAAACATTTTTTAAAAAAACTCTGCAGGACATCTGTCCAGGCCCTTCTAACTTTTAGAGTCTCCATCAAGAACTCAGGTGTAATTCTAATAGGTCTGCCTTTGTACGTTCCTTGGTCTTATTCCCTTGCAGCTTTTAATATTCTTTGTTTCCTACATTCAATGTTTTGATTATTATGTGGCAAGAGGACTTTCTTTTCTGGACCAATCTATTTGGTGTTCTGGAAACTTCTTGTACCTTTATAGGCATCTCCTTCTTTAGGTTAGGAAAATTTTCATCTATGATTTTGTTGAAAATATTTTCTGGGCCTTCAACATAGATTTCTTCTCCTTCCTCTATTCCTGTTACTTTTCGATTTGGTTTTTTCATAGTGTTCCAGTTCCCTGGTTGTATTGGTT
>NW_023411630.1:6070-44338 GCF_903995425.1 Onychomys torridus | reverse complement strand
CACGTCTGGAAATCCTCTGGCCACGCGCCTACCCCCGAGAGCACTGGACCACCCAATAGTCCCTCATCCCTTCCAGATCGGGGACTCCGTCTGGGTTCGGCGACACCAGACCAAGAATTTGGAACCACGGTGGAAGGGACCATACACTGTCCTGCTGACCAGACCAACCGCTCTCAAGGTCGACGGGATTGCTGCCTGGGTCCACGCCTCCCACGTGAAGGCTGCTAAGGAGATTGACCCGACCAGTGCCAAGGAGTCCACATGGAAGGTACAGCGCACTCAAAATCCACTGAAGATAAGACTCTCTCGTGCCTGATTCTCCTCCTTACTCTTACCCCTCTCCCAACCCTGGGGTCAGGATCCCCTCACCAGGTTAAAAAGCTCACTTGGCAAGTTATATCCCAAACCGGGGAGACCATATGGTCAACCACAGCCAACCATGCCCCCCACACCTGGTGGCCACCCCTAACTCCCGATATTTGTCAGCTGGTAGCGGGCCTGGACGCTTGGGACATTGCTCATTTGAGTCATTCTGACTTCCCGGTTCGCACAGCCCGGTCAATCAGGCCTGGGGGAGGACGAGGCCATTTCCCACAGAGGGGACCGGGATGTATCAATGCAGACACCCGTTGTTCCTTGTCCACTTATGACTTTTATGTCTGCCCCCGTGATGGCCGCAACCGGAAGGAGGCCCGTAGATGTGGGGGATATGAGGAATTCTTCTGCAAACAATGGGGATGTGAGACCACCGGCGGGGCCTATTGGAAGCCCAGCTCTAGTTGGGACTTGATAACGGTGTCTAAAAATTATTCCAGCCCCAACAAATGTACAGTCAGCACTGAGGGAACTGTCCCCTTACCAATTGTTATCTCTTTCACTGAAAAGGGCAAGGAGGATAGAGGATGGCAGTCCGGGCACACATGGGGACTCAGGTTTTATATGACAGGGTTTAACAAAGGCCTGACCTTCAAAGTTCAGCTCAAGGCAGAAACCACCCCCCTGTCAGTTGGCCCCAATTCGGTCCTCTCAGATCAGAAACCCCCATCCCAGACGGGACAGGGTAAGCAACTCCTCACTCCCACTATGTCACCCAATATGAATGTTCCCAACATAACTGCAGCCCCAACAACTGCGGCCCCTGCCAGGACCCGCCTAGGAACAGGGGATCGACTCTTTGGTCTATTGCAAGGAGCCTATTCCACCCTAAATGCCACCCAGCCTGACCGAACTCAGGAATGTTGGCTATGTTTACTCTCTCTCCCTCCCTACTATGAAGGGGTAGCAGTACAGGGCCCGCATTCCCAGCTGGACACCCCCCCAGCTCGATGCCTGGGAGAGACCCAACATAAGCTGACTCTGTCAGAAGTATCTGGACAGGGATTATGCCTGGGGAATCCTCCCCCATCCCATCGTAACCTCTGTAATACCACTGTGACCTCGGGAACCGGATATTCCATTGGTCCTAATGGAACTTACTGGGCATGCGACACAGGACTCACCCCCTGTGCATCCTGGTCAGTACTACAAGGCAATGAATCCAGCTTTTGTGTATTAATTGAACTGTTTCCCAGGATAACCTATCATGAGCCTGAAGACATTTATGCTCAATTTGAGATGAGACCTGCCCGAACCAAGAGGGAACCTGTGTCCCTGACCTTAGCCGTTATGTTAGGAGGTCTCACTATGGGGGGAATTGCGGCTGGGATAGGAACAGGAGCAACTGCCCTAGTTGAAACTCAACACTTCCTGCAGCTCCAAGCCGCCATGAACCAGGATATACAGGCTCTGGAGGAATCTATAAGTGCCTTAGAAAAGTCCCTAACCTCTCTCTCTGAGGTAGTACTCCAGAATCGTAGGGGACTGGACATCCTGTTTCTACAGGAGGGGGGACTATGTGCCGCTCTGAAGGAAGAATGCTGTTTCTATGCAGATCATACAGGTTTGGTCAGAGATAGCATGGCGAAACTCAGAGAGCGGTTGAAGCAGAGACAGAGATATTTTGAAGAACAACAAGGATGGTTCGAGGGATGGTTCCACAGGTCCCCATGGCTCACCACCCTCATATCGACCATCATGGGCCCCCTACTGATTCTTGTGCTTATTTTGATGTTTGGCCCTTGCATTTTAAACAGGCTTATTCAATTTATTAAGGAGAGAATTTCGGTGGTTCAAACTCTGGTACTAACTCAACAATATCAACGACTCCATCAGTCAGAGACTGAACCACCACCCCTGGCCCCTCACCTTTATGCATCCCAATAAATGAAAGATTCCATTTAGTTAAAGAGAAAATGGGGGAATGAAAGACCCCCCCCCCGACACCCCTGTAGTAATGCTATGTTTGTAAGGAACAAAAGACAGTTCCAGGAAACAGAATGGCCCCACCACAGCCCAGATAGCCGTTAAGAAATGTTGCTCAACCCTTTGATTGACACTGATTGTTCTCAGCCAAACCTTGGTCAATGCCCTGTTGTGCAAACCCCCTAAGAGTCATGGGAAATTCCCCAGCTTGTGAGGTGAGGCACATAGGGGAACAAAGGAATTCAGCTAGAAGGCAAAGGCGTAGAGATAAGCAGGATGTCAGGGACAGACCACCTGGCGTCAGTACGGGAGGAATTCTAGATAGGGGTTGAGTCAACACACACATCTGGTTACCAAGGAAACCCACAAACCGCCCTGAGCCTGAGTTCACGCCCTATTGGATTTATACTTGTATATTCGCGCCTCACTTTGTCCAATTAGAGCTCTGTAACCATTCGCGCCTTGTTTGAATTATCCAATCAGAACCCTTTGACTAATGCTTTCCGCTTCTGTACCCGCGCTTTTTGCTATAAAAACCCATCTCACCAACCCAGAGGCGCGCAAGTCTTCCGAGAGGCTTTGTCGCCCAGGTACCTGTATTTGAATAAACCTCGTGCTGTTGCATCTGATTTGTGGTCGCTGCGTGCTCCTTGAGGCGGGGGTCTCACCTGAGGGGAGATCTCTCCGGGGGTCTTTCAATCCTAACTTTCATTTCTGTCCCAGAGGCAGTTTTAGACCTGTGGCTAGGCGTGGAGGTTTAAAGTAGAAACAGTGTTACAAAGCAGTGGTCTGGACAGAGACCCCTCCGGATCAAACCCTCTTCCCACACTGGTAGTTTTTCAGCTTTGGGAATAATCCTTAACGTTACTGTTTACTGGTCCCTTTAAATAATATTAAATGTGTCTTATCCACTACAACAGTAAAAAGAGAGATCCCAATCATCTCTCTTCATTTGGGCTGGCAGGCAGAGAGGATATATAGAAGGAGAAATCTGGGAGGAGGAGGAGGAGAAAAAGAAATGGAGGAGTGAGGGGAGCTAGGAGCCAGAGGAGGAGGAGGACTCCAGGGGCCAGCTACCCAGCTACACAGCAAGCCACAGAGTAAGAGTAAGATTTGCAGAAGTAAGAGACCGGGAAAAGCCAGGCAGAAGTATTGCACACCTTTAATCCCAGCATTCGGGAGACAGAAACAGACCGATCTCTGGGAAGTTGAGGCCAGCCTGGTGTACAGAGCAAGGATCCAGGACAGGCACCAAAACTACACAGAGATACCCTGTCTCGAAACCCCCCTCCAAAAGAGAGAGACAGACAGACAGACAGACAGAGAGAAAGAACAGGAAAAACCCAGAGGCAAAAGGTAGAGGGGATAATTTAAGAAAAGCTAGCTAGAAACTAAGCCAAGCTAAGGCCCTGCAGGCATTCTTAAGTAATAATAAACCACAGTGTGAGACTTTTATTTGGGAGCTGGGGGGCGGGCCTCCCCAAAAGAGTCAAAACCAATAACAATATTTTGGCATCCCATGTTGGGTGCCGATTATTGTCCTTCTTAACATTATTTTTGCCTTTTAAGCCACAGCTGTCCAAATCAGCAACTGTGGCTCCACCACTACCAGCAGCAGTTAGGCTGCAAAGGACATAGCTGGAGGAAAATAAAGCTACAAAGGGAACTTAATTAAACCTCTGTCCCTCTAAAGAACTCAAGAGTCAAATGTTAAGGTAGAATTCTCTTCAAAGAGGCTGAATCAGCAACTAGCTGACAGGAAGGGTTTTTAAGGAGAGGTGAGGAGAAGTATGTTTGGAGGACTTGAGCAAGGAGAGGAGGTGAGCTACTTCCTACTCAGCCTCTCTGAAGTGCAGAATTCCACCTTAACCTTTGAATCTTGAGTTCTTTAGAGAGACAGGTTTAGTTAAATTCCCTTCATAGCTTTGCAAGAGTTGGAACCTGAGGGGACAGAATTCCCTCTGGCTACACAGCCCTTGTGGCCTAATTGCTGGTAGCCACAGAGTTGCAGTTGGTGATTATGACAGCTGTGGCTTAAAAGGCAGCAACCATTTTCAAAAGGACAACATAAAACATCCTGGGAGCTGTGTCCCTATTTGCTCGGTATCTATGGGTTTTGCATCTTAAGAGCTAGTCTCCTGGTCTCCCTGTTCCCCTCTTCCATTCTCTCCCTCCCTCCTTCTCTGGGAATCCTATACCTGAAGCTGTCCTCAAACTTTCTCTACAGTCAAGGATGACTTTGGACTTGAGGGGAGACAGAAGACAGTTAGTTCTTGGATAAGCAGATAGTGAGGGAAAGAGATCCTGGACCAGATCAGGCTAATGCCTGCGTGCTTCCACCTTAGATCCAAGACAGCTTGCTCCAGGACTCTCACCCAGAAGAAATCCTTCTATTGCTGAGGCTTTTCCTCTCTGGCAGGTCACTGGCTCACTCCCAGCCAGCCTGCTGACTTCCTCCCCACCCCATTGTGGGCCACAGATAACCCATTAGGTAAGCTTGACTGGGCAAACTCCATGTCAGGAGTTAACTGCATTGTGGATTCCTGAAAAGGAGGCCCTGTGGAGTCCAGTGGGTTTTCTTCTCTGCAATTTTAAAAGTCTCCATCAGTGTCACACCTAGTCAGGGGCTTGCTGTTAAAATGGCACAACCAGCATTAAATGCATCCTGCCTAGACACATTCAAGAAGTGGAGCCAAGCTTTGCTCCACACCCTGTTAAGAAGTGGATAAACCCAGACTCCCTGTGGAGCAAGCAGATCATATGCTCTCTCTAGACATATGCCCTTTGTAATGCAGGGGGCTCTGGCTTTGTGTGTCACATGCTGTCTCTGCTGCTATAAATCTTACCTGCACTAGACTGCATACACACTTACCCTGTAATTCTTTAGTTGATGGGCAAATGGACTTGTGGAAGGAGGGCAAGCAGACAGTACATTTCTGATCCTCTGCTTCTTCATAGGAGTTAGTATGTACCATGTACCTGGTTTATGAGGTGCTGGGTGGTACCCATACCCTAGGCTAGCATGCCACCAACTGAGCTACTTCCCCAACCTCTAGCCTTTGATTCTTGATCTATGGACACATGGATTGCTTAGGTGATGCAATTTGTACTTGTAAAATAACAATAAGAGAATTGGACAAAGACAATCAGGAGAAGAGCCAAGACTTAGCAGGAAATTCTCTAATGTTTCGAGAACCATGTGTGCTCCACATGACATTATTGTCTTTAAACACGTTTTCTGTTTACCTTGTCTGCCTGGTCCCTCTCAACCCCATATTTGCCCCCAAAGCCTCTGGTGGCATCCGTCTGGGAAGAGTGTTTCTCCACATCAGCAACATACTCGTGGCCCACAGCACTCTAAGAAAAATCAGGAATGGTGTAGAAAAGATCAGAGTGACCTTAAGAAATAGATGAGGCGGCAAATGGATATTAGGGTACAAGAAATTCCACTGTGGGTCAGATCTATAACCTCTGACAGTGATGCCAAGGAACCCATGATGAGGGATGCAGTAACTTTCTCTAGAGCCATGCCCATGCCAGATTCTTTTTTTCACGTCACTAAAGAGCCACTGCTCAGAAGTCTCCAGGATTGTACCGGAAGTCAGAAGACAGAGAAGAGTTAGTCAGAGCAGTGTTGAACCCAAAGGAAGGGAGAGAGGGAGAGGAAAAAAAGGGGGGGGAGAGCTCAAACAGGGGCATTGTAGAGAAGAACAAAGAAGCAAAGCCTGGGTGCATCAGAGGACGCTGACCTTTTTGACTCCATCACCCACGTACTTTTGTCCTAGATCTTTACCCATTTGGACAACCAAAGTTCAGAAGTGAATTCTGAAGTTTCCAGTGTATATATAAGATGACTACAGGACTGAGGAGAGACTCAGTGCCTAAGAGTTCATGCTCTCCAATGTGAGGACCTAGGATCAAATCTCTAGCTCCTACAAAAAAGTGAGGCACGGTGGCATGGACCTTATTTGGAGTGGTTATAACCCCAGCAAGGAAGGGTGGAGACAGGTACATTCTGGGAGCTCCCTTCTCAACCGGCCTGGCTGCAATGACGAGCTTCACACTCAGAGGAGATCCTGTCTCAAGGCTGAGAGCTGCAGAGGAAGACATCTGACATCTGGCTGTGACTTCCACTGTGTGCACACACACACCACACCCCCGAAACCTGCACACATGCATACACCAGATGCAACACATGCATACAACAGGCATACACACATAATCACATAATGCAGTAAAGCAGTGGTTCTCAACCTTCCTCATGCTGTGACCCTTTCATACAGTTAGTTCCTTGTGCCAGCTGCGGTGACCCCCAGCCATAAGATTATTTCATTGCTACTTCATGACTGTAATTTTGTTACTATTATGAAGCATAATGTAAATATCTGATATGCAGGATATCTGATACGTGAACCCCAAAGGGTTGCAAACTATGGGTTGAGAACAGCTACAGTAAAGAAAATAACAGGGGTTGGGGGTTTAGCTCAGTGGTAGAGTGCTTGCCTAGCAAGCACAAGGCCTTGGGTTCGATCCTCAGCTCAAAAATAAAAATAAGATAAAATAACAGAAGTTGCAATATAGGCAGAATGCCGCGGACTGGATCTCAGCTAGACCACCAGACCGAGGGAGAACGGGGTGAAGGTACTCAGGATAAGTGGGATTCGGCGAATGACAGACAGCCACAGACACGAGAGTATGTTGTGAAGCTGCTGCAATTTTACTCAGACCAAGCAGTGAATTTTATACAGTTACTTGGGGAAACACGGCAATCGGCCAGTAGGGTGACAAACCGAGAATCAACAATGTAGTTACACACTTTTCTCAGAATGATTAACAGATCTCATGAGTATAGCCTTTACTTTTTCTTTTGTGGTTCCTCATCCGGACAGAGAACATTACGGCCCTAGCTGTAGTTTTCCTTCTACACCTTTGTTCTGTATCAAAATTAAACCCTTTCCATCATTGTTCTAACCATGGTTTCATTTGTGTGAAAATATTTTAACCTTTGCCTGTGGGTGAGAAGGCACCAGGGGGGTCGGTACCTAGCTAATCTTTCCATGAACTGTAACTTATGCCATTCTGTTTTCATACCATTATGATTCACACATCGGTTCCCATGTACGTCATAAGCTCCCGTAAAAGGTAATGGCTCTAAATAATTATTATATCTAAGATTAAAGTTAGGGGGTTGCCACCATCGACCCTTGATGAGAAACTTTATTTGTCCCTGAATAATTCTTGTAGGAATGGCTAATTCCTGTAACTGCTTCCTCGCAGCTGCTGTCGGCTGCGCGTGTGAATTGCCTATGAGTGCCTGAACCTTTACTTTCATTCTCTCCTGGCTAGAATCTTCGTCCTTCTGAATCATAAGTTCTTTCTGCTCTAAATCATTCATGAATTCCTCCAAACTTTAGGGACCCTCTTGAACTGTTGGCCTAAAAGCTTGAATCATAGGTGGGGGTATTGAAGCCACTTTTGAGGAATCATTACTCTCTTTATGGGGCACATCAGGAACATTAAGAGTTAACTTCTTGGAATTAATACACAAGGAAACAACAATAATTACAGCTGCAAAGAGAAGAAGGCAGAGTGCCAGCCAGCCTCTGCAAGCAGATCTGCGTGGTTCCGTGTAGCCTGGCACCTTGATTCGGGCAAATTGATGAGGGGTCGCCGGGGGCATAGACCCGAGGGCCGCGAGCCCCCCTTTCCCACGTAACTACCTTATCCAAGGCATTTGTCACGCAGGCGACACCGTCATGGGCGTGGCAGTTCCCCCTTTTTTGTTTTTAAGGCGGAAGGCATACAGGTCCTCATGCATACTGCCTAGAGATCTGGTTATTGTCCTGAAGAGACAAGGGAAAATCACGATAACATAAACTACAATTAAGGCAAGAATGCCTATGAAAATAAAATATTGAATCTAATCTAAGGGATTCATGGCCTTAAGGTCTTCTTGTAATCCTTGTGTTAAGACATTCAGTGAGCCAGCTTGTATACGAGCTTGGCTCATGGCCGGTATGTCCTTTTGAATGGCTTCTAAATCATGAGTAATGGAAGAATCCTTCCATACCCCCAACAAATGATGCTTAACTTTATCCCAATTCTCAGAGGAATTGTAAGGAAGTGGAGTCACACAAATAGCCTTGTATTCTTGATGACATCTAGTTTCCATAAGTTTCTTAATATTGGCAACATCTTGTCCTAAGGCTAACACTACTTCCTCTAATATATTAATCTTTGCCTCTAATTTCTTGTCAATAATTGCTTGTTCAGATAAAGCAAAGGAAATATTCTTATTCAAATCATTCACAAATTGAGCTGTATGAATCTCTTGAACCAGGGCGGTGGTAGCAATGGCAAAAGTAGTAATAATAGATATTAATGCTGCTATCCCTAATATCAATGCTGCAACAAATCTTCTCGGCCTTATTAATTCATGAAGCTGTCTGAGTACCTGTAAAGCTGAATTATCATACCAAGTCATGTTATGTAATTGCACGGGCATCATTATAAAAGGTGGTCTTTTTACAATCATCATAATCTGCATTCCCTGTCTTTCCCTTGGTGAAATACAATTAGTGATAATGCATCCAAAGCAAGTTACATGATATGAGTTAGACCCAAGAGCAGAGATATTTACATGTGCAGCAGAGCCTAGCAGCAGAGCAAAAGGATAGGAAATACACGCTCTAACCGCAATGGGAGATGAGGTAGTTTCTTTGGGTCTTTTCTGAGACACTGGGCCTGAAGCAGCAACAAGCCGAAACAAGTCTGGATGTTTTTTCATGTTTCCGGAGGGGGTTCTAGCCACCCACACCGGCTCAACATACCCTGGTGAAAACCACCTAGTGATTTTTTCACCATGGCCCACAAATGTGTAATTATTAAACTTATCCTTATGCTTTGAGAGATAATCTTCATACTTCTTCTCTCCAGAAGAGGCGGAAAAATCCCAAATAAGCAATTTAGACAGTAAAGGATTATAGGAGGAGGCTGCGTGAGGAAACCCACAACGCAACCAAGTAGGAAAAGCAGTAATACCATCATCCCAAAATTGATTCTTATCCCGATATTTAGTGATACAGGAATCAAGAGGCATAAAATTGACAGACTTAAAAGTTTCATTCATAGCAGGATGTCCCAGAGTAAGCAATTGAGTCTCCCAGATCCATCTAGGATCTCCTTTCTTACTGGTAGAGCTGGGGGCATCAGTTAAAAAGGTTCTGTAGCTGGTGGAGAGACACCCAGAAGGAGCTACTCCTTGCAGGGCGAAGCAAATTGGTAATGAATCTGAGCTTCCTGTAAAGTTTATAAATGAGGAAGCGCTTGCCCTTTCATCTGAATCTTGGAACCCCCCGATGATTTCTGTCTGATTGCTCAATACCTTATAAGTCTCATCATCCAACCACCCCGCTACATGTAGAAGGGGAGGACGAGGAACATAAGCCCAATAAGTAGAAGGGCTGGTAGAGGCCGTAGTAGGCCCGATAGCAATCAAAGACAACATGGCTACAAATAGCATTTCTAAAGGAGGGTTAAAACATTGTTGTGAGGCAAGTGCTTTTGCTTCATTTGCCAGATGTTTTAGCTGGGTCCATGTTGGAAGCTTTTGCGGCTTCAGGGTCAGCTTCTTCATTTCCTGAGTCAGCTGGGCCGTCACTAACTTCTCCTTTCGCTTTTGCCGTTTTCTGTGGCACCGGCCTGATGAGTTGGTCTGGGACCCACATGTGTGATTCTGTATCCTGTGGAAAGATACAAGCATACCCTTGCCCCAAAGTTATTAGAGGGTCGGGTCCTTTCCAGGATCCCGAAAGCAAGTCTCTCCACAGAACTCGTGTCAATGGTGATGCCATCTCTTTTACTGCCCAATGCTTAAGAGCAGAGGAATTATTATTTGAGTCCATGTTCAAATGATTTAATACAAATAGAGAATGACTTAAAACATGATGGGGGGACATATATGAGTTAGCATTCTGCAATCTTTCTACTTGTAGTTTTAATGTCTGATGATTTTTTTCTATGATGGCCTGCCCCTGTGGGTTATAGGGAATCCCTGTCGTATGACTGATTCCCCATTGTGCTAAAAATACCTCAAAAGGTTTTGAGGTGTAGGCAGGTCCATTGTCAGTTTTGATATGCATGGGTTTCCCCATGATCATGAAACATTGTATCAGATGCTGAATCACATCTTTTACTGCTTCTCCTGATCTGGCAGACGCGTGGACAAAATGAGAAAACGTATCCACTGTTACATGAACATACTTCATCTTCCCAAAGGAAGGAATATGGGTTACGTCCATCTGCCATAATGCAAGAGGCTTCAATCCCCTAGGATTAACCCCCATTTTTAGACTCTGATTTTGTGGAGGGCAATGAGCGCACTCCTTAACTATATGTCTAGCTTGCTCTCTAGTTATCTGAAAAGCTTGCTTTAATGCATTAGCATTCTGATGATGCAGAGCATGACTTTCTTGTGCCTCCTGTACTGTAAGGAGATTAATTCTAGTTAATAAGTCAGCCATGCGATTACCATGGCTCAGGGGTCCTGGTAACCCTGTATGGCCCCTAATATGTCCTATGAAAAGTTTCTCTGTCCTTTGCCATAACAGAGCTTGCAGTTCCTTAAGCAGAGGCTTAATAGTAGAAGAACCTGTTAAACTCACTGTTTCTATGGCGGAAAATAAATTAACCACATACTTTGAGTCTGTATAAAGGTTAAGGGTCTGGGGAAAATGTCTAAGTGCAAGCAGAACTGTACGTATTTCTGCTTGTTGAGCTGTTGTCTGCGGTACAATTTTTATTAAAGGTTCTTTCCCTTCCGAGTATATCGCAGATCTCCCACTTGCTGACCCATCTGTAAAAACCACAATACCCTCTGCTAGGGGTTGAGAGACACATATCTTTGGAAATATAAGAGGAACTTCTTTTATGAATTCAATAAGAGGGTCTTTGGGGTAATGAAAGGTGATTTGTCCTAGGTATCCCATTAAGGAGAGACATCAATCTTTTGATTCTTGTAATAAGAGTTCTAATTGTTCTTTAGTATATGGTATAATTACAAAGGTCAGTTCCTTGCCAAACAATTCTCTAGATCTAATTCTGCCCTTATATATAAGTTGTGTACAAAGGGAGGGATAAGATGTAAGTACCTTCTTATGTGTGTGTGGAAGATGTAGCCATTCTAATACATCTTCCTGCGATAGGCAAGCTGTTGGAGTATAATCTGTGGCAAAAATAATTAAATACCATGGAGCCAAATAGTCTATTTGATGTACTTTAGCTCTTTCTAAAGCCTGTTTTATATGTTTTAAAGCCTGTAAGGCTTCAGGAGTTAAGTGTCTTATTGACCTTGGGTGAGCTTCTCCATGTAATATTTGATACAGGGGGCTTAATTGTCCTGTTGTGATGTCTAAATATTTTTTTACCCAATTTATATTTCCTAACAATTTTTGAAAATCATTGAGGGTCTTCAATTTATCTACTCTGATAGATGCCTTCTGGGTTGTTATATAATTATCCCCTATCCATTGTCCCAGATAACTAAGTGGCCTATTTTTCTGAATTTTTTCTGGAGCTACGACAAGGCCATAAGCTGTTAAACTACTAATTGTCTCTTTGAGAATTTTTTCTGTTGTATCTTTATTTTCATGAGCCAATAATATATCATCCATATAATGAATGATATATGCAGAGGGAAAAGTTTTTCTTATTGGTAAAAGGGCCATATCCACAAATTTTTGACATAATGAAGGACTGTTCTTCATTCCCTGGGGTAATACTTTCCAATGAAATCGTCTATAGGGTCTCTTAAAATTAACTGAGGGTATGCTAAAGGCAAATCTAGGGCAATCCTGAGGCTGTAATCTTATTGTAAAAAAGCAGTCTTGTAAATCAATGACTATAATGTGCCAGTCCTTCGGTATGGCCACAGGGGATGGGAGTCCTGGTTGTAGGGCCCCCATATCCTCCATTGTAGCATTTACTGCTCTTAAATCTTGTAGTAGTCTCCATTTTCCGGATTTCTTTTTTATGACAAATACAGGAGTATTCCATGGGCTATTAGATTCTTCTATATGCCCTTTTTCCAATTGTTCTGATACCAGCTGTTCTAATGCCTGTATTTTTTCTTGTGTCAGGGGCCACTGACTAACCCATACAGGCTGATCAGACTTCCACTGTATAGAGTCTGCATAGAGATCCTTTGCAGTGGCCCCTATGTAAAATGCTGTTCCAGCTCAGAACTTCCTGTCACTAAATGCACATCAAGTGACTCCATTAAGTCTCTTCCCCATAGGGTAAATGGTAGAGAGGGTAGCACATAAGGTTGTATAAACCCTTCTTTACTGTCTGTTTGCCATTTTAAGAGCTTTGAACTCTGCATTACTCCAGAAGCCATTCCTAATCCCATGAGGGAGGATCCTGTTCTGTGTGTTGGCCAAGAGGAAGGCCAGTCCTTTCCTGCTATGCAGGTTCTGTCAGCACCTGTGTCCAAGAGTCCTTGGAAACTCTTGCCATCCAGGGTGATTGTCTTAAAGGGTCGTTGCCCTAAATCTTGCATCCAATTGACTCCTTCTACGGAGTCTGAGGAGCCAAACTGTCCTGACCCCCTATGGCTTTTCATAATAGGGTTAGGCATTTTTACGTAGGGGAGTAGAACAACCTGTGCGATTCTCTGTCCCTTGTGTAATTGAATGGTTTCTTTTAAGGGTCTGACCATCACTTTTATGGTGCCTAAGGTATCTGCATCTAGCACTCCAGGGAGGACTTCAAAGTTGGTAACAGTATTAGAGCTTCTCCCCAAAATCAGTCCTACTGTTTGTGGTGGCAGGGTCCCTGTAATTTTTGTATCTATGACTGTTACCCCATCCCATAGGGACAGGAGCAAGTCCTGAGGACATGATATATCTAATCCAGCACTCTCTGGAGTAGCTCTAGGCAGGTTATGGACAGTGAATTCTGGCGCAGCAGGGTTTAACCCTGGTGTTAACTGTACTTCCTTTTGGACATTCCCCTTTTCTTTCTCGGGGCTAAGGGGAAGCCCCGAAGCTAGTTTTTTTGTCTGACTGTCAGGCTTAAGGGGGACTCCCCCTTTAGTGAATTTTGACTTACATTCATTTCTCCAGTGCTTCCCTTTTCTACATCGTGAGCAAATGCCAGGAGGAGCTCTTCCTCCTCTATTCTCAGCATTCGGGCATTCCTTTCGCATATGCCCTGATTTTCCACACTTATAACAGGTCGGGGAGCTATCAGCCCCTCCGCTACTTATTTTCTTAACATAGGCGCTAAACCATTGTCCTTTCATTGCTGCAGCGTAGGCCATTCCTTGCACTACGGCTGGTGAGGCATCCATGCATGCTTTTAAAATTGTCCTCCTTAGAGAGGTGCTGTCCCCATCCATGCATGCTTTTAAAATTGTCCTCCTTAGAGAGGTGCTGCCCCATGCTTACCTTCTGGATTACCTGTGCTTAACCGGTGAGCCTTTACCGGTGGGTCTGCAGAACCCTGACAGGAGCCAATCCCTACTTATGAATAAAAGAGAGAAAAGGGGGAGAGAAATTACCTGTCCTTCAAGTCCCCTGTTCGAGCGCCACCTGCCGCGGACTGGATCTCAGCTAGACCACCAGACCGAGGGAGAACGGGGTGAAGGTACTCAGGATAAGTGGGATTCGGCGAATGACAGACAGCCACAGACACGAGAGTATGTTGTGAAGCTGCTGCAATTTTACTCAGACCAAGCAGTGAATTTTATACAGTTACTTGGGGAAACACGGCAATCGGCCAGTAGGGTGACAAACATAGAATCAACAATGTAGTTACACACTTTTCTCAGAATGATTAACAGATCTCATGAGTATAGCCTTTACTTTTTCTTTTGTGGTTCCTCATCCGGACAGAGAACATTACGGCCCTAGCTGTAGTTTTCCTTCTACACCTTTGTTCTGTATCAAAATTAAACCCTTTTCATCATTGTTCTAACCATGGTTTCATTTGTGTGAAAATATCTTAACCTTTGCCTGCGGGTGAGAAGGCACCAGGGGGGTCGGTACCTAGCTAATCTTTCCATGAACTGTAACTTATGCCATTCTGTTTTCATACCATTATGATTCACACATCGGTTCCCATGTACGTCATAAGCTCCCGTAAAAGGTAATGGCTCTAAATAATTATTATATCTAAGATTGAAGTTAGGGGGTTGCCACCATCGACCCTTGATGAGAAACTTTATTTGTCCCTGAATAATTCTTGTAGGAATGGCTAATTCCTGTAACTGCTTCCTCGCAGCTGCTGTCGGCTGCGCGTGTGAATTGCCTATGAGTGCCTGAACCTTTACTTTCATTCTCTCCTGGCTAGAATCTTCGTCCTTCTGAATCATAAGTTCTTTCTGCTCTAAATCATTCATGAATTCCTCCAAACTTTAGAGACCCTCTTGAACTGTTGGCCTAAAAGCTTGAATCATAGGTGGGGGTATTGAAGCCACTTTTGAGGAATCATTACTCTCTTTATGGGGCACATCAGGAACATTAAGAGTTAACTTCTTGGAATTAATACACAAGGAAACAACAATAATTACAGTTGCAAAGAGAAGAAGGCAGAGTGCCAGCCAGCCTCTGCAAGCAGATCTGCGTGGTTCCGTGTAGCCTGGCACCTTGATTCGGGCAAATTGATGAGGGGTCGCCGGGGGCATAGACCCGAGGGCCGCGAGCCCCCCTTTCCCACGTAACTACCTTATCCAAGGCATTTGTCATGCAGGCGACACCGTCATGGGCGTGGCAGCAGAATACACAGCATTTACAGGCAACAAATAATTCTATAGCCTATTTTTCCTTCTCCACTAATGTTCCCTGCTTCCTCAGTCTAAGTGGGGCCTAGTTTTGTTTCTGTTGCTATGATTAATACACCCAAAAGAAACATTAAAGGAAAAAGGCTGTATTTGGCTACAGTTCCAGGTTTGGGTCCTTGACTTTGGGGAAGTCAAGACAGGGACTTGAAGAAGGCAGTTACACCCACAATCAAAAGCAGGGGGAGAAGGAGGGTATGTATGCTTGCTGCTTACCTCTCCATTTCTACTCTTCTACAACAGGGCCCAAGCCCAGAGAGTGGTACTGCCCACAGTGGGTTTCCCACATCAGCTAAAGTAATGAAGACACTCCCCAACAGACTAGACCGCAGGTCAGTCTGACCTAGACAGTCCTTCACTGATGCCCTTTTCTTGGGTGGTTCCAGATTGTGTCGGGTTGACAGTGAAAACTGTCCATCACACAGCTGCTCTAATGTCTTGATTATTCTCTGCCATCTATATCTTGTGTGTTGACATTGGGGGCAAAAAAAGATATAAACAGCACATAGATACTCTGCTTTAAAGCCCAAATGGACACTGTATTTAGAACAAATTTTAAACCAAAGCACCAACAAGCTAGTACTTTGCTTTTCATGTTTTTTTCTTTAAAATAGATCTCTCCTTTTCTACTCACCTTGTTCATCCTGTCTCTTTCCACTCCAAACCGACCTCCATAGCCATGGGATGCTTTAGGCCCCGACTCCAACTCTTTCTTCTTGAGAATGTCATGCTCCTCAGACACTTTGCTCCTCAGCTGGTGAATGCTGCAAGTCACCACACACCTGAGACTCCCCTCATACAGGGAGGTCAGCAGACCCCTTCCTCGAAAAGTAGAAATCTTTGGTAGCAAAAGTCTGAGTCAGCGACAGGCTTGGAGTAAGAAGTTGGTACAATCAACATAGCCTGATGTAACCTCTCTAGAAGCCAAGATCTTGTGGTCTGTCATCTTTCTCACTAACATAACCTTGTCATCTTCAGTCCCATTTCTCACGTTCTCATGTGTCACAGAACAAATGATATCTATATACTTATAACTGAGAAGTTACTGCTCTCTCTCCAAAAAGACCTACCTTCAAACAATTAAGTGGTCTGTCTCAAGAAGCACATAAAGACAGGCAAATACCTTTAGACCACAGTTCTAAGAGTCGACCCCAGAAAAATACTTTTAAATATGGCAAAACTTAATGTCTAGTGATCGAAACATTACAGACAATAGCAAAAACAAGCATTCTGTATACCTAGTAATTGTAAAATAGCTTAGAAAATTGAAATGCTACTTTTCAATGACACAATGGAAGTCATTAAAACTGATGCAGTTTTGGGTAAGTTTATTCATTCATTATTGGTGGGTGTTTTTTGGGTCTTTTTTTTTTTTCAAGCATTAACATTCTACAACATAAGCCTGATGGTTTCTGAGAATTACAAACAGAAACAAAGCCAGAAAACCCACTCATTGTCATCTGTAAGGACAGTTAAAGGTCCCATAATTTAGGATTGGGACTCTACCTCTGACAGTAAGTGACACTCATTCCTCTTAGTCTATGCTCACTATACTCACTATGCTCATTTCCATCCTTGCTACCATGGAGGCTGCACCACCAAAGAGGGCAGAGAGCCACAGTCTATTTAGTCTGAAGATAAGAGTCGACCCATCAGCACCATACCAACAAATGACAGCAATGGTTCACAAATTTGGAAATAGTCAAGGACCCCAGGGACCAGATAGAAATATCTGGGTGAGAGAACTCTAAATTGTAGAGACCTGACATTGTGCAGTAAGCAAAGGTCTGCGGAGTAGTTACTGTCCTTGGGACTCCATAGCTCAGGCCCAGCAGAAATGGTTATAGGCAGAGTGGCCATCTCACAGTGGAGATGATCTCCTTTCATGAAGGATTAGACTCACCTGCTGATCTAGAGGGATAATCTCACTGACTGCTTTTTAAAAGCCTTTCAGCTTTAGCATGGTTAATTTTAAAGGACTGGCTATGAACCGGATGAAATCAATCCCTGCTGCTGGAGGCACCCAGTGTTCCCATGCCTCACCTGACCCCTCTGGCAGCTCTAAAAGCAGAAATCAGCAGCAGCCTTGGAGCTGCCTGTGCCTGAAAAGGACTGGGCTCCCAGAGCTTGTGAATGACTGACTGTCCGAGGTTCCCAGCTGAGGTATTCAAGTGAGAAATCAAGGGCTGGACACAAACATTGTTTTCAATTGAGAAAATATGCAAATCCACCTACTCAGTGGCAGGCTAGTTAGATTGTACCAACAGATGACATTATTTGAATGAAAATGTTTGGGGCAAAAAAAAATTTTACAAAATACTTTCTTTTGTTTTGTGTTGTTTTTGTCCATGGAGAAGCAGTCTCATGAAACCCAAGATCGCCTCTAACTTCCTATGTAGTCAAGGATGGCCTTGAACTGCCAGTTCTCCCTCCACCAAGTGCTGGGATCCCAGGCATCTGTAGCCACACCCAACCGAAAGCCCAACTTCTTATTAATTTCTTTACCATATAGCTGAATCCATCCTGAGTAGGTCTTAATGTATAATCATTTATTAATCATTGATCAATATCAGTTACATAACTTTGAGTGTGAAGCATTGCCAGGCTCTGGGGACACAAAAGGTCTCATGTATGGTGACAGTGGAAAGACAGGGGAGACACAGGAAAAGAACATGTTACAGTCAGGGTGCCAAATGTCAGACCTAAGAGGTTTTTGACACACTGTTCCTGCTTTAAGTTTTCAAATGGTTTGTGTTGACGCGGCAAGAGAGTCAAGCAAAATTCAGGACTTCAAACGCAAAAGAGGAGAAAGGGCCATGCTTTGGGGCTTGATTAGAAAATAAAAATGAAGGCATAAAGCTGAATGAGTCTGCCTATAAAGTCTTTATTCACAAAGAATATGGCCAGGCAGTGGTGGCACAAGCCTTTAATCCCAGCACTCAGGAGGCAGAGGCAGGAGGATCTCTGTGAGTTCGAGGCCAGCCTGGGCTACAGAGTGAGTTCTAGTGCAGGTTCCAAAGCTACACAGAGAAACCCTGTCTCGAAAAAACAAAACAAAACAAAAACCAACCAAACAAACAAACAACCAACCAAACAAAAACCCAATATGACTAGGTGTTTAGAAAAGCCTAAATCCACAAAGAAGCTACCAGAACTATTAAGTACTCATGGCAAGGTTACAGGATACAAAGTCACTTTATCAAAGTCAAATGCATTTATCTACCAGCCACAAACATTTGAAAACTGAAAGTTAAAAGTAAGCTATACTCATGACAGAACATGAAATGTTTTAAGGGAACTTCAATAAAATATGAGTAAGACTTGAACACTGAATAATGCTTCTGGAAAAAAATCTAAATAAGTAGAAGACTATCTCAGGTTTATAGATTGGAAAACCCAATACCACCAACATGTTTATTGTCCTCCTAATGACCTATATCTCCAGTGGAATCCCAATCAAAATCCCAATAGGCTTTTCCCCCCTCAATAGGCTTTTTTCCCCCCTCAGGAATTTCGAGGGAGAGGGGAAGGGAAAATTATAGGAACCAGAGGGATCCAGTACACCAGGAGAACGTGGCCCACAGAATCAACTAAGCAGGGCTCACAGGTCCTCTGCATATGTGTCACGGCCATGGAACTTGGTGTTCTTGTGGGGCTCCTAATAGCAGGATTTGGTCTCTGACCCTTTTATCTGCTCTTAGGACCCTTTTCCTCCTACTGGGTTGCCTCCAGCCTTGATGTGAGGGTTTGTGCCTAGTCTTACTGTATCTTGCTATGCCGTGTTCACTGGATGTCTCTGGGAGGCCTGCTCTTTTCTGAAGGGAAATGGATGAGGAGTGGATCTGGGGGAGAGGGGAGGTGGGAGGGAAAATTGGGAGGGGTGGGGAAAGAGAAAACTGCACTCAGGATGTATGATTATTGTATGAGAGAAGAATTTTTAAAAAAAGATTAAAGCGGAATTAAGATTTTTGTATCAAAATACAATACAATAAGATAAAATCCTGGGATAGTAAGAAAAAATTTAAGGGTGTACAGTTGGAGGCCTATTTGGTTTCAGTGACTTACCACACAACTACAACAGTCATTGCACTGTGGTAGCTATGCTGCCAGGGCAAACACATTGCTTAATGAGGCAGAATAGAGTCCAGAAATCCACCAACAGAAGGTCAAAGAAACCTGCCAAGTCAGTGGGAAAAGGACAGTTTGGATTGTGTTTGGCAACTGGATATCCATAGAAGATGAACCTTGATTTCAACTTCATGTAGCACATAAAAATTAAAGATAAAAATTTTAGCTGGGCGGTGGTGGCACACGCCTTTAATCCCAGAACTTGGGAGGCAGAGCCAGGCGGATCTCTGGGAGTTCGAGGCCAGCCTGGGCTACCAAGTGAGTAGACCCTGTCTCAACCAAAAGAAAAAAAAAAGTTTGGTTTTGTTCTTGGGATGGGGATTTAGCTCAGTGGTAGAGCGCTTGCCTAGCAAGTGCAAGGCCCTGGGTTTGATCCTCAGCTCCACATACAAAAAAAAAAAAAAAAATTTAAACTGAACCAAATGTTAGCGATGATCTTCACAACTTTGAGGTAAAATTTTTTTTACAACAACAACAACAAATAAACAAACAAAAAACTAACCAACTAATTATAAAAGTCTTTTTATATAAATTAGACTTCCTCAGAATTCAAATCTCATGCCTGCAAAATAATATCACCAAGAAACTAAAAGAGCCATCATTACTCTTGAGTAAATATTTATAGAACACACATCTCACAAAAGATCTGTTTATAAAGTATACAGAGAACTCAGTAACAGGACAGTAGAAGACAGTTCATTTTAAAGGTGAGGAAATATTCCAGAAAGAAGATGGATGAAGAGACATGGGTCGCATATGCAGAACACTTAATAAAGTTTACTCACCCAAGAAATACAAATTAAAATCACCACATACCCACAGAGTGGCTAAAATTTGTTGGAGAATATTATTTTAAGGTGTGTTACTTTTGTTTCTGTTGCATTTGTTTAACTCTTTGAAGCTGTGTTACTGTGTCTGTCTAGAACCCCTGATGGTCTAATAAAGAGCTGCATGGCCAATGGCAAGGCAGGAGAGAGGATAGGCGGGGCTGGCAGGCAGAAGAGAATAGATAGGAAGGAGAAATCTGGGAGGAAGAGAGATCTAGGATCGAGAGAAGGAGGAGGACATCAGGACCCAACCCACTGAGCTACACAACCAGCCATAGAGAAAACAGACAGGTATACAAAATAGAGAAAGGTAAAAGCCCCAGAGGCAAAAGGTAGATGAGATAATTTAAGAAAAGATGGCAAGAAACAAGCCAAGCTAAGGCCAGGCTTCATAATTAAGAATAAGCTCCCTGTGTGACTTATTAGGAGCTAGATGGTGACCCCCCAAAAGCAGTGAAAAAACAGAAACTACAAAAGTTCAAACTACCAACAATATTGTGTTGGCAAAGACTGGCAAAAATCAATGATGCTAGCTTCCTTTGGGAAAACAGATTGGCAGTTTCTCAAAAGGTAAACACACACTGACTATATGAATATAAAACAATTAGATTTTTAACTATACCCTGGGAAGATATAAAAATATATGTCAACAAAGAGATTTGTGTTCAAGGGCTTCTTGATAGTGCTTATAGATGGTAGATGTCCAACAACAGAGCCACGAATAAACATCACAATGGGACAATCTATTTTGACAATGAAATAAAAGGACCAATGGTTATACAATGCTCTTTTTATAGCTTGATGTTCAAAAACATTCTAAAGTTAAAAAAAAAAAAAAAAGGCCAATGCAAGAGTGTAGTCTATGTTATTCATTTACTGAAACTCTAGAGAGACCAGACTAACTACCCAACACTGAAAGCATATAGGGTCAGCATTTATGTGTGGACCTGGAAGCAAAGGGGGCACCAACCGTACCCAAAGAGCCGCGGACACAAGAGAGAACTAATTTAATCATAAAACTGAAATCCTTCCATGTCCTGAAACTGCATTGGTGGTTATTTGTAGTATTAACAAAATTCACCAAACCATTTGTTTATAATTATTACACATTAACAACTTTGATTTTTTTAAATAAGAGAGTATAAATGAATGTACTCCTGAAGAGGCCCATGCTTATGCAGTGAGTATGGCATAATCAGCTGCTTTCAACAGAACAGCAGCCTCAGGGAAAGGTGATAGTTGATCATGGGAATTCACATTCCATTTTAAAAAGAGAATCATGGACATGACAAAAATGGGTTTAATAGAAATAGTATGACATAGTGGATAAGTAGTCAGCCCATAGATTCAGACTGAGTTGAATTCAAAATATTTGTCTATCTTATGTCTATATCCTTAGACAAATTGTTAAAATCAAGAATGAATATCTTTTCTGTGCTATCAGAACCACATTATAATCTAGTAAAGACAAGCATGACAAGACACAATAAATGTTGTCCTATATTCTCATGTTATAGCTTTGGTTCTTTTGTTCTTTTTTTTAAAAAAATTATTTATTTATTTATTTATTTGTTTGTTTGTTTGTTTGTTTGTTTGTTGAGACACGGTTTCTCTGTAGCTTTGGAGGCTGTCCTGGATGTCGCTTTGTAGCCCAGGCTGGCCTCAAACTCACAGAGATCCACCTGCCTCTGCCTCCCGAGTGCTGGGATTACAGGCGTGCGCCACCACCACCTGGCATAGCTATGATTCTTTACAGTACCCCTGTGAGGTAAGTAGGGCCAGTATTAATATCTCTACTCACATGGGTAAACAGAGGCAGAGTGGTGAAATTATTCTCTTTAATGCCCTGAGTGCTGGCAGAGCAGATCTGGCACCCATCCCTGGGCCTCTGGGATTCTATTTTAGTACTCTGGCACTGTGTTATTCTTCATTTCTACTTTGTGTAAAATGGTAGGACACAGAAATCAGGTAAGCCGCTGAGGCAGATACTTATAGCTATTTCTCAGTGAGACCTAATCTAAAGGCTTCAGGAAGCACAGGAAGGCCTTGTCCAGTGTAGTGCTGTGTGGTGATATATTGTGTACCCTAATAAAACCTGCATGAAGATCAGAGAATAGAACAAGCTATTAGATTAAACATAGATGCCAGGCAGTGGTGGCACACACCGTCCTTAATCTTAGCACTCAGGAGGCAGAGATCTGTCTGGATCTCTGAGTTCAAAGCCACTGTAGACTACATGAGATTGACTCAGTCTAGGAGAGAAACAGAGCCAGGCAGTGGTGGCACACACCTTTGATCCTAGCACTTGAGATCTCATGCCTTTGCTTGGGAAGCACACACACCTTTAACCCCAGCACTAAGAAGGAAGTGATGGCTGGGCGGAGAAAGGTGTATAAGGCACAAGGAGACAGGAACTAAAAAGCCCTTTTCAGGCTAAGGAGTCCTAGAGGTCAGAGGTGGTGGCTGTGGCTTGTTCCTCTGTCTCTCTGATCTTTCAGCATTGACCCCAGTATCTGGTTCTGGGTTTTTTATAATACCAATTAAGATTTAAGCAACAGTGCACATCACTGTTCGCTGGGCATTCTGGGAGCTGACTTGTTTCTTTTCTACAAAGAGAAGAAGATAGAAATCAAGAGTATGGTTTCAGAAACATGATCAAGAGTTTTACATGGTGATTTTGTGTTTGTTGAATCTAAAAGCGAAAATTGTGTGTTGTTTTTCCGTTACTTTTTTTTTTTTCTTTTGGTTTTTCAAGACAGGGTTTCTCTGTGTAGCTTTGTGCCTTTCCTGGAACTTGCTTTGTAGACCAGGCTGGCCTTGAAACTCACAGAGATCCGCCTGGCTCTGCCTCCTGAGTGCTGGGATTCAAGGTGTGCGCCACCACCGCCCGGCTTTCAGTTTCATTTTATTTTATACAAGCAAACGAACACCAGACAAAACCCTCCAACCTCTCCCACAGAGAGTTTAAACATCACTGTTTGGGGGTGGTAAGGATGCTTCACTGGTCAAGGGGAAAGATAGCAAGAAAAGTAGACAGGCACGGGGAGCACAGCGGGGTGACAGCCCTTGACCACTGGGCCATTTCTCTCTACAACTGAAGAGAGATGGAAGAATCACTTAAGCTCGGCTCTGAATTAGAAAGCCATCCCCAGACTAAATTTATTCAAGGCTGACCTGAAAGAAACACAGTGGTGAGGGGCAGACCAAACGCCTACTAAGAACCACAGTCACTTCCTCTTCCTGTTTTGAGTCAGCCTGGTTGGGCAAGTACTCTCCCCTCCTGTTTCTCCTCCTCTCCCAGGGTCTTGGTGATTCCCACTTGACCATGAAGTGTGCTTAGTGGGCACTGAGCAAAGAACATTGGAGAGACTTTGCATGGGAATGTCCCCTGGAGGGCTGTTTGATGTGGATGGGGAAATTGAACACAATAGAGGGTAAAAGGTTTGTCCAAGGTCAGGTAGCCTGTTCCCAGGGGGATCCAAGCTTTTGTTCCTTAAAGGCCTTACAAATATAGACAAGTAAGCCTTTGTGGAAATATCTCCAACGTTCACTATGGAGGATACAGATCCAGTCAGTTTGATATGCAGAGTCCCACACCAAGTCAAAACGATGTGTGCAGTACTATGCCATGCAGCCCTCTGAGTCAACACCATTTAGGAAGAAGGAAGGTACCAGCTGTTGCATGCTTGTGTTAGGGTTGGGGATGGAAATGATGAAACTCGTCTGTTTTAACAGAGTATAGAAATAACATCACCAAAGTGCTAAGAAATATTAAGTACCAGCAGACACTCATGTATACTACTCACTGAATTCTAAACATAAACCTTTAGGGTAGCTGCTATTATCCCCATGAATTAGTAAAATGAGCTACTGAAACATGAGGGCTGACTACGTTCACACTGCTGGGAATGACAGAGCTGGGAACTGATGCAAACCCCTCCGGATGCAAGCTCTTCCAATAGGCTCATGGCAGGATTTTAGCAGTCCTCACACTGCTCTAACCTAATATGCAAGATGTAGACACTGGTGGGGAAAGCACCATGACAGTGTTTTCTCATCTGAGCAGTTCTCAGAACTCCAGAGTGCGTGGCCTTCACTCAGAAAAGGAAAGGGCTTCAACCTTCTTGGATCTGTGAGCTCTCAGGGGCATGAATACTAAGGAAGCATCTGGAAAGGCCCTGTTCCTATTCTTTTCCTTTGTCACACTATGTACTTTCCAGAATTGCTTGATTTGTTTAATATTCAGCTGGGCCTGGAGAAATGGCTGAATGATTAAGAGCTGCTCTTCCAGAGGACCCACATGGTTTGATTCCCAACATCCACATGGCAGCTCACAACTATCTGTAACTCCAGTTCCAGAGGATCCAACATCTTCTTCTGGCTTCCACGGGCATCAGACCCACACATGGTACACAGACATACATACTGACAAAAGAGCCATTCATATAAAAATAAATTTTTAAAAGAATAATATTTAGCTATGTAAGTCAAACCATTTATGTCTGAATGATGTTCAGTCATGTTCCAGATCTGCACAAACATGCACCAAGTCTCCTAAGACTATGGCTGCTGCAATGTGGTCATCACTGACACCTTTGAAAATCTAGGGGAAATGAGGTCAGAATATTGTTAGAGTGTGGGAGGAGGAGCTGGGCATAGAACTGAAAACTGTCTTAATCTTGCCATATTTAGGAGTAATGTTGAGTCATTACTTTCCAACTTCCATTCTTACTTTACTTTGTGTTTACTTTGCTACTAAAATATGGCCATCTGGGGCTTTCCAAAGCTAATAGTCCTGGTTAGATGGTGCTGTCTAGTCCATGGGAGAGAGGTACGTATCTCTTGGGTGCCAAGGACAACATTCCACAGAAAACCCTAGGTATGCTCATGTATTGTGGTGATACGATATTCTAAAAATATCTCTTACATCCTTAGAGACTGAAACTTTTGCTGGACCTGGCAGCCAAAGTTAATAATATGCCTTGACATCACTTACCACTTAAGACTGCTAGCCTGTTAAGCCTGACTTTAAGAGAACAATGTAACAACCAAACTTACCTGTTGTGTAATCAACTTTGACAACCTAAGCTAATGCACAGCTGCAACCTTAAGTTATGTCCTCTTCCGAGCCCCTGACCCAGAGGAACGCCTGTGTCTCATTTGCTGACAGCAGCAAATACGGAAGTTGAAAGCAACTTCCTAAAATCAATCATAAAGGTTGAAAGTATCCATTTATGGGTACTGGTTGCTAACCAATGGTATTTGTTATCTGGGTCTGTTGGAGCCAGTGAGCCAGTGATTTTATCCCTTGTTCAACTCTGTTGAAGATTTTTGTTAAGTATTCCTCACTCCTTCCCCCTCAAGTGAAGCTTTCTATGCAGTTCAATAAAGACAGAGCAGAGCCTTTTGCTAGGGAGATCCTGACACCAGGCACACAGTCACAGAACAGCCACACACAAGACAGATAGACACACAGACACAGGGACACACAGACTCACAATTCAGCCTTCTACCAGTCTAAGAGACTGAGACACATACAGCAGACCAACTGAGGAAGAAGACAGAGAGCATAAAGTAGAGAATTCAAATCTAGACTCTCTTCCTTAAACAAGGAAAAGTGATTCTCTTTCTTTCCTTAATGGGACACCGGTGCATTATTGGTAACACAGAGTCAACCGCTAACACGTTATAATCCACACAGTGTAACCCAGGCTAGCCTTGACATTGAACTTCTGAACCTTCTGCATCCATCACTCACCCCAAGCTACCTCCCTCCACCATCCAATGCTAGGATTACAAGCACAAGCTACCATACCTAGCTTTATTTGGTGCTGGAACCAAACACAGGGCTTCATGCATGCTAGGAAAAAAATTTTACCACTTGAGCTACATTGCCACATTTTAGATAAAATGAAACTTGGATCGTTGTCCTGAAGACTAAACATCATTGCTAAAATGGTTTTAGTCATCAGCTTTTCCAAATGTCATATTTCTTTATATTAACATTAATGGTCCCCAATTTCTATCAAGTAGTCCAATGCAAATGTGTAGCTCAAGTCACTGTACCAACTACAGATATTGTCCTTACTACAGCATTTATGGGAGAGGTCTTTCTTTGACATTATATTGATGCCTTCTCTTTTTGAGACAGGGTCTCATTATGTAGTCTTGACTGACCAGGAGCTCACATTAGACTAGACTGGCCTTGAAGTCACAGAGATCTGCTTGCCTCTGCCTCCTGAGTGCTGGAATTAAAGATGTGTAAGACCACACCTAGCACTGAAGTCTTCTTAACCCATTGGAAGTCACCCTCCACTCTAAGCACATGTTCTATATTTATGTGAAGGGATGGGTGAATGGCATTTGATAGATAATTGATAGATGATAGATAGATGGATGATAGATAGATGGTAGATTGATAGACGATAGGTGGATAGATTATAGATAGATAGATAGATACATAGATACATAGATACATAGATACATAGATACATAGATACATAGACAGACAGATAGACGGCAGATGATTGATAGATGGAAAGATAGATAGATAAATAGATAGACAGACAGACAGAAAGATAGACAGAACTTCAGCATTTGTGCCACTTCTCTGACTACCTCCTATCTGAACAAAGGAAGGGAGATAGTTAAAACAACAAACTACTCTGAGGGAGGATGATAGAGCTGTCCTATATAAAAGACACATAATAATTTATTATTATTATTATTATTATCAGCAGATGATGAGTGAGATGAAGTGGAAACACATGAAGACAAAGGGACACACGGAGACAGTGTCTAGAGTAAATAAATAAACACCAGGATTCACAGACATGGCTATTTTCGTGCCACACGTGCCCCGGAGCCTGCAGGTTTTTCATCAGCTCTTCAGGGGACACACCTCCCCTCCCAGTTCTTCCGGCACCTACTTGATGTGCTCTGTGCGTCCAGAGCCTTCGATGGTCTTGGCTCCCCACCGTTGCTCTTTCTCAGAGATGTCATTCTTAAAAAGACAGCATGCAACACCGTCAGCAAGAAATGTGCTATGTTGCAAGGAGCCTCACAATCGACCCTCACCCTCTCTGTCCCCTGCATTGCTCTCACTCATAGCTGCAGTTATCCTATTCTCAACCCCACATGAGAATTAAAACTCAGCTAATGATCCTTGACAGGTCCCTCCTTACTCTGAATCACTGTAGGTCAACTCTTTGCTCTGTAGGTCTCCCATGACATTTCAAATCATGTATCACAGGCCAGAAGAGTTCCAGGTTCAACTGATCCTCAACTTCAGGACAGAGTGACCTAGCCCCTCAATTTCACTATCAAATGCACTCATACCTGTGTCCTTCTATGCTCATCACCAGTTACCATGCATTTTAATAATGACAGCTAATGGTTCTGCCCATCTGTCTCACCGTGAAGACTATCCTAATCTCAGCTAGTCCTTTCTAAGCCCCCTCAAAGGTCAGAGTGGCTGAGATGCACCCCCACATTGTCCAAGCAAGGCTTACTTCCTTACTTACCACAAAGTCAGGGTCTGTGTCCCAGTCATCACCCTGGGTCTCCACGGAAACAGATACATCATGCCCCACTACAGACTTCCACATCTGAGGGTGATGGATGATGGAAATAATTAGGAATGAAAACAGAATTGAGAGAAAGGATGATAAGTATGCCGAAGTCAACTGTATAGGAATTGGATGTTTCTTGCCCTTCTTAGACGAAAACAAGAGCTGAAACAAAGCTGATAGAAGTTCTAGAGGAACTTCTCAGTTAGAAGAGAAAGGAGTGGGATTTATTTAAGAGTTTGAGTCCACCCACATCTGCAGAGACGTCCATACAGACGTAGGTAACAGTCAACAACCTCTATCAAAGTGCCAGGGCTGTTCACAATGTAGGGGTGACCAGTGGTCATAAGATACTCACTACAGGATTGTGGTGGCTTTTCCCTCAGATTTCTCCATGGTTTCCTTTCTAGCTGTGAAGACATAAATGAGTCCAGTGTCCTTCCTGTCTATAATCTGCTTAGCTACATTGAAAAAAATTTTCACCTGTCTATGGAATACTGTCCCACATTCACTCTAAGACTGGTCACTTACTGCACAGGGGTAGATCATCAGTAGGGAAAACTGGTTGAAATATCCACACTGGTTGATGCATGGGAAACATTAAATGACAGGTATCTCAATTTTCTAAGAAAGAAAATACCAATGCTGTATGTTTTATCACTCAATTAAAAATATTGTCCAACTACACTTAAAAAGATAAATATTCAAACACAGCATGTAACAAGTCCCTTTTTTTGGAACACAGTGTGGAATTTACCAACCAAGTAAACATTAGAGAAGTCTTTGGTGAAGACTAGTTTGATGGGGTATCAATCATTCCTCCACTGGACACCCATGTTTTATTGAGCCTTGCCAAGTGAGCGTGAGGAAGACCTGTCTAGTCACACTGTGGGCTTCTGAACAGAGATGTAGAGAGGTAACAAGGGATGATGCCCATCTGCCCTGGTAGCCTTTGGGACTTCCTGGTTCAGCTCCTACCTACTTGCTAGCAAGTCCCTGCTCATCCTTCTTTCTCAGGAACCTCCACTACCAGGAGGCCTTCCTGGTGTTCATCACTTCCTCCTAAAGGAGACCCTCTTCAACTACCCATCCCAAGGGCTCTGTCTATCTAGGTTTCCACTTTGTAGATTCACCTGGAAACCTCCACCCTTGCCCCTATTTTCTGGTAACCCCTAGAAGATCATCCATGGGGAAATCTGAGGTAGGTGGGTTAGAGATGTGTTAAGGGGCAATGGGGGAAGTGGGGAGTTAACCAGGCCAAGAGTCTGGTGAGCTACTAAGAACAATTCCTTCCCTACTTGGCAATAGCTACTGATAGGGGTTAGAACAGGTAAAGATGACCTGTGAACCACATCCTTATGGCCTCTGTTTGGCATGTCCTGGCTTTGAGGCTGCCCTGCAACACAGGGAAACTGGAAAGAAGAAGTCAACTATATTCATGAGCAATAAGGAAGCAGCGAGGTCCGATGGTCTCATCCTCTGTCCTTCTATCTCCCAACCCCACCCCGGGCATCAGCCCATCTCTCCCATCAGCCCCTCATACTCACTTTTAAGATAAAAATAATTTAATATGCTTGTACTATTGATAACTAGTCAAGAACATGGCCAACTTGAAGTAGAAGGCTAGAGAATAATATGGTGAAGGACAGAGAATGCCAGGCACATCCAGTGCCTGATGACAGTGTTATCTTATGGCATCAACACTCCATAGACACCTCAGTAATATAACAGCCCCTGTGGGACGACAGCCAGTTACGCAACACAGTATACATCACTTAGCCAGATACTAGACTAAGCAATTCACAATTATTAAATTCTTTGACAGATCACTGATTACTGTGATTTTGTTCCCCAATGTTAAATAGTGAAGAGTGTATAGCTGCCTGTCTCTGACACTCTGGGATTCCCACAAACAGAGAGTTACCCTCGCTGAATAATCAAGCTTGCATTTGGCTCCTAAAAGCACTTGGCTCAGCACCAGTGTTCACATGGGGTTAATTCCTGTTCCCTTACATTTCCCATGTGCATTTTGTGTCCCTGCTAGACGATACAAAAGTCCACTTTGTGTTTTTAGTTTCATGCCCAGGGGCAGCCAGTCCTTAGAGTGGGCTGTGTAAAACATCAGTAGAACTCAGGGCACACTTGGCTGGACCCACAGTCCTAGATGGCTGATCAATCATGTTCCCTGAGTGCAGGCCATTTCCTTGGTTCTCTCTTCAGATGCTCATTGCCAACCACAGCCCAGGCCTTATGGCCATCAGAAGTTCAACACCTATTGGCAGGGCCCTCCCTCGACAAGAACTAAGTGCTATGCAGATTTCTCTTCCACAGGGCCCTGTGCTCCCCAAGTCTCCCAGAGCTCCCAGTACCCACCTTTACTACCGTTTGTGCGAGCTCCCAGCTCTGGCTCTTCAAGTCCACACCCGGCAGCCTCTCCAGCCACTGGCACTTTAGGGCAAGAAACTGAGCAGCTGCTTCAGTTCCGTTTTCAGGTTTTCTGTCATTTCCTGCCACACTGTCCTCACAGCCACTTCCTGGAGTTTGAGTCAGTTCCTTAAGCGTTAGGTACTTTATAGGGTTAAGTGATTCTGTGTCTCGTATTTTGAAACTTTTTTTTAGGTCATGGGATAGTTATAAAAATGACCGCCGAGCCACATCCCTAACAGTTAAGACAGGTTCAAGAATGTTGTAGGACCACTCTGTGTCCTACATAGGGCAGTTGCACCTAAGATAGTAAAAGAATTCACAACGGGCCAGGTAGGTATGGTAGCCAACATCTGTGATCCCAGCACTAAGGGGTAGCCTGGGCTCCAACATGGTTGTAGAGGCCAGGTCTCAGGGAGGAAAACAAAAACATAACATCTGATATAGGCTGCAGCAATCAAGAAAGGCTTAGTGGGATACTGATCTGTATTTGAATTTTGAAGGGTGAGCCTTAGTAACACACACTTCTTCATTACCTATAGCACTTACAATGGGGCTCACAGAACCGACACCCAAAGGGTAACTGGTGGGAAAGGGGGGAGAAAGTTCCCTAGCTTGCTGGGAAGCTATGTGGGGCCTGGGCTCACTGACAGAAGTCTGACTCCAGATGGACTTCTCCAAGAAGTGCACGTGAACCCTGACACACTCTACACTGTTCAACTCTGCCGCCCTGCCCTTCTATCTTCAAGTGACTTGTTTGGACCAATGAAATAGACTCTTTCGCTTTGACTGGCTGCTTTTCAAATAATCCCCCAGGGGGACTCCTTGGGGAACCTGGGGTCCTCAGTGACAAAGAGGAGGCAAATAAAGTTCCCAGGATCTCTGATTGAAAATTAATACTACTAAGAATTTAGTCCCTGGATGTCCTCATCTTGGTCATGTGTAGGGTTCTGACCGGATTGGCTTAGAGATAATGAACCCCGAGAGGGTCGGTCCCAGAAGGACCGGTGTTTCTGCAGAACAGAAAGCCTCTAAGTTCACTTCCAAATGGAAGCTGGACTTGGGACATTTTATTTGTTCTGATAAAGCTATTTTATAGTAGAGAAATATGTAAAAAGGGGAAATCTTTTTAGCTAATTTGGAATTCTAATCCAATGTCACAATTAGAATCATCAGAGCAGACATTATAACACATCATATAGCAATGCAGTTCTCTGGAGGAACCATAGAACTTCAGAGATGACACCAAGAAAACTCATTGCCCCTTTACAAATACCCCATGTTCATCCCTTGAAGAGCAGAGTGTAACATGCAGGAATAGCAGAGAGATCAGGTTCAAAATACACATGTGCACTGAGAGAGCCAGCTAGCTTTTCCCAAGCAGCAACTTCATGTAAGAGCATGGTTATACCTACCCAACCTGCATGAGCTATGAAACTTCCCCTCCTGACTGGGTGTGTGTTGGGGGGCCTGTCTTAGGAAACTTTTTATTGTTTGCTCTTGTGGTTTTTTTTTTTTTTTCCTTCGAGACAGAGTCTCGCTATGTAGCACAGGCTGTCTTGAACTTACTATATGGACAAGATTGACCTGGATCTTATGATCCTCCTGCGTCAGCCTCCCGAGTGCTGGTTGGAATTACAGGTAAGTGCCACCATACTCGGTGGCCCAATATTTTCCAGAGTTCTCTCAGAACTATTCACAAGGCTTCGGGAATTTCACACCCCATGATTCCGCTCCTCTAACTCAATCTCAGGATGGACGTCTTCACTATACCTCACCTCCTTCGGCTCCAGTGGCTGAGGCTAGAAGGATGCTCACAGCCATCCCATGCTGGCCAGCGAGAAGGGAGGGTTTTCACAACTTTCTGCTCTAGTTAGCATTCCTCCATCCTTCACTCTCCATAGAGCGCAAACACAGGTCCATAACATCTGTGCCAACACAACTCCTTATTCTGAAAATAATTTTATTATTTTATTTTACAGGAGTTCTGGAAGTCCTTCTCTTGCCTTACGCTTTCCAGCACGTGTCGAATCCTCTCGGCCTCGTTGCTCACATTCTCGTAGGACTGCAGAAGAACTTCATACTCATTCTGCAGCTCCTTGTGCTTAGCCTGCCATTCGATGCTCTCTGCAGTCCTCGAACATTTCACACTCTCCAGCTCCTTCATCAGTGCTTCCTTGTCTTCAGTAAGACCCTCCAGAGCTAGTTTCAGGCTTTCACAAGAGCCACCGAGGCTCTGATTTTCGAGGAAGTGCCTGTCCATCTCTACAATGAGCTTGTCTCTTTCTTCCTGAAGAAGGGCTAACTTTCCTAGGAACACATCTTTCTCTTCCTTTTGTATGGAAACCTGGCTTTCCACAGCCGCCAGAGACTTGGTCAGGTGGTCCATGGCATCTGTGACTGAACACAATTCCTCTTTCAGATGCTTGTTTTCCTTTAGAGCTTCCTTGCGGGAGATGAGAGCAGCCTGCAGTTTCTTCTGTATCTGTTGCTTGGCTTTGGTCTCCTCCGCAGCTTCCTCTGCCTTCTGCTTCAGCTCACACAGCTCCATCTGGAACTGCTTCAGTGTCTCTCCGTGCTCCTTGGCTTGCATTTCCAGCTGTGTGTGCAGAGCCTTGATTAAATGCTCCTGCTCCACCATCTCGGCCTGGACTTTGCTGAGGGTCTGGTCTTTCTCACCAAGCTGTCCAGAAAGGTAGCTGACTTCTTCTTGCTTCTGGCACATGTGCTTTTGCAGTTCATCGAGTTCAGGCTGTAATGTTTTCAGATGTTCCAGGCCAGCAAGTTGTACTTGGCTCCTTTCCAATTCCTGCTGCAGGCTCTCTGCGTGGGCCTCGACTTCATGGGATTCTGCTTTCAAATTCTGGATTTCTACACTTTGCTCACTTATCTGCTCTTGTAACAAGTACTTCTTCTGACTTTTTGGTCAGCTCACTTGCTGTGGAACTTACTTTCAATACCAGCTCTTTTCTCCTTTCTCCTTCTTCTCTCATTCTTTTCTAGTTCACCTCTGTGATCTCAAGGGACAAAACAGTGGGATTTTCTATGTAATTCCTGTGTTTCACAATCCCCTTTCCTTACCACTGTTTGTTATTTATTTTCTGCTCTTTTGTTTCTCATTTTCTCACTAGACGGCCATCTTTCTTATTGTGTTGATTTTTTTAAAGCTATGTTATAGCTTGTTTCCACTAGAAATCACTGGTAGGCCTTTAAGAGAATACTTCTAAGGATTCCCTTGGACAAACAAGACCCGCCATACCTTTCCCAGACCCTGTAACCTATCCCTTCATTGGCAAGCTACCCCACAAAATAAACCTCCCTTTTAACTATGTGGAGTGGCCTTAATAATGTCACCAATACTGGTGTTTACTGCCGGCAACAGAAAAGTAAGTCATACACAAGCACCCTATACTTGTGGTGTTTAGGACAAAGAATTCCAAATATTTGGAAATGAATAAATGAAAACGTCTAACCATTATGAATCTCTTCAATGCTATTTCACTCCAAGGGTAATATTTTCTGTCAGTACTCACAACCGTTGGAGTTACCCCCTCCTAATCTCGGTGCCACTGTGACTGTACCAGTGATCACTTACCTCACAGACTGCACCATCAGTCTCCCCTGCTCTATTCTGAGCCTCCAGAAGAGTAATTCGAGAAGATAGTTTTTCTGAAAGTCAAAAAGTAGTATGCGGCGAGCCCCGGCCAGCGGGGAAGAAAGCCACGACACAAGGATTCTTCTCCAATCACGGTTTATTGAAGCGCTGCTTGGTTGAGGGAGAGCTGGAGGTGAGGGGCCCCGACCACGGCAGTTGACGGGCTTTTTATGCAGGATGTGGGCGTGCTCTGCTGGCCTGATACACTAGGCGGATTGGGATTGGTGCATTGCTGTTACTGGGCGGAGTTGAACGGGAGAGCCGACTTGGTAAACAACCCAGGGCTCCGCCCTAGGAGGAAGTCAGCGCCATCTGAGCAGGAGAGCCGATGTGGTAAATAACCCAGGGCTCCGCCCTGGGAGGAAGTCGGGAAACCGGCCGTCACAGTAGTATCTTTAGACAATATATGTGGAGCATTTGAAAAAACAGTGATGTAGTTGGACCAAGGCTACTTGAGAGACACAAAATAATGAAGAGGGAAGAAATAAGCAAAGTAGTTTGAGGCTGAAAGCACCAAAAGAATATGAGAAATCTGACATAACAGAACTCAGACAATGACCATGAGAGAATATTCTAAACAGTGAAAGGTTTGAAAGGCCACAGATGCAAAGACGTGTGAAGTGGAACAGTTACTTCTATGGTATAGTCTGGAACTGTACTGTCTTAGTTTACCCACAATCCTACTGTTTGAATTGTGGATTTTTGCACAACTGCACTTTCAATGTTCTCAGTGTTCTTTAACAGACTTTCAGACTTTAAAGCTGAGCACTAAACATGAGCTATGCAATCTCAACAACCAAATGAGGAAACAAGATGACATGATGTGAAGAGGTTACACAGTATGGACAGGTGGGATCAGAATCCAGGTCTTAACTCTAGCATAGGATAGCAATGCCCTGGAAGAGAAAACCATTTAACACTAACCTCCGGGAAGCTTACATTCTTTCTGATAAATACCCTACAGAAAGAAAGTATGGTTTCTATCCAGCCTCTCAAAGCCTTCACATGACCTTTGCATGTTTTGGCTCCTACTTACCCTCTGACCTCGTGCAGCACCATTTCTTTTACTCTACTACACAAACTCAGCACTTCTTTCTGTTCTGCAAACACACCAGTTCATCCACACATCACATTTCTTCTGCTCTTTTCCCTGACTAAATGTTCTTTGCATGACTACCCCGCCTTTAGTCATTCACATGTCAGGTTCCGGACAGACCTGTCCTGACCTCTCACTCTGCCTTTCTTTTGGCTGAGATGAACTTGCAGTACCCTACTTCACTTTTACCCTAGTAGCTATTGCTCTAGAATGTTCTTTTTTGTTATACAAGTTGATGGCCTGTCCTGCAGTCTAACATGTTCATAGCTGAATCCTCAGTAAGTAGAAATAGAGCCTGGCTCCAAAGAAAGGGGGAAAATTCGTGAACCAAATGAGTGCAAGACAGTGTATATAGTATGCTCAGACGTCTCAAACCCCGAGAAAGGGGTATTAGCTGTAGAAATGGCAGTGCACAAAGTGAGAGGAAAAGAACATGATAGCAATGCAAAGGTCATTTATGATAGCAGATGCAAAAGCCAGGGAAGAACACTCCAAGGCCAATGACCCCTGAGGACAGAAAATGGACTTTACACAACCTATAAAGCATGTGAACAGAAAAGGGACTGCTTTTGAAATGGTGAAATGATCAAGTATTAAAAAGTACTTTAGTGGGTGAAACAGTAAGTTGAATTGTGGCTTTATTGGCAATGGTAGGAATATTTTTAATACTTATGCACTATGCACAATTTCCAGGTAGGAGTTAATGTAAAACTAGAAATGGTTACACAGAAACATCTGATCTAGTTTATAAAGGTTACTTGGTGTCCACTCTCACTCCCAAATGATACAGCACGGCAGTTAGATGCTCTAGAGCAGAGGTTCTCAAGATGTGGCTCACAACCCCTTTGTAGGAGGTTGAATGACCCCCTCACAGGGGTTTCTTAAGACCACTGGAAAACATTGATATTTATATTATGATTCATAACAGCAGCAAAGTACCGATTTCTCTTACCTCATTCCCTCCCTCATTTTGTCTATTAGAAAAGTCAACATCTTAGTAAAGTCCAATATGGACCATGCTTCCTGGAAGATATTGTTGCCATTCCCAAATGAATATAAACTGTCAGAAGGGCTGCAGCATTTTATAGTACTCATCTTAAAATGTAACCCTGAGATAAGCACCAGGACTGTGCCCAGCCACTTAGTACACACTGTTACTTCCTTTTTGACAACCGCCAGCTCTGCTACCTGAGATCCTTAGAGCACTGTCAGAAGAGCTGCATGGATATAGTGCTAAGAGCAGAGACACTTCCGGGGGAAGAAGGCACAATTAGGGTTTTATTTATCCATACCCTTCTCAGCTTGCAGCTCCTCCAGCTCTACGGAACTATGGAGCGAGGATTTCTTTTCACTCTCTAGCTCCACCACTCTCTTCTGCAAAGAGGCAGTATTCTCTGCCGTGACTGCCTAGAGTATAGAAAGACAACAAATGAATGATTGCCCAGTGAAAGCTCTGACACTGATGCCCAGAGGGCCTCTAGCACTTGTATCATCTGGAAGTTCTCAGCATGAGGCTGCTTTAGAAACACCCGTCTGCCTGGTGAATCTTTGGAGAATATTTTAATTCTGAAGATAGAAAAAGAAATAAAATATACCCCATGAGCTTCCAGGTCATTGGATTTTGAATCCAGCATTAAAGCCCGGGTTACATAGATAGAAATCCCAAGTCAACTGTGTGTAAAGAATGTTTTTAAAAGTTCACAAGCAACACCTTAGATTAGATTAAAGCCAGCAAGCCCCAGGCCCTGGAGGAAAATGAACACAAACGAGATTTCTCAGGAGGAGGAAGAACTGTGTTTGTTGCTGTACCATTGGGTTTTCCCCATTACAATAAAAGTTCTTTGTTTAACTTGTGTATCCAGAATGTTTGGCTCTCTTAACAACAGAGAGGCAAGTCCTATGTTACTAAGTCTTTAGTTTTCTGTCTTTTTACACATTTTTTTTACCCTTCAAGGAGTTTATTTTATACACTTTTCCATGCAATCCACAGAACTCTCCATGTTAAGCTATAGTGTTTGCATAGTTTCTTGATCATAAACCTTCACTGATGATTAAAGAAATCACAGGGGATACGTTTAGGTCTGGGATTTTTAATCTAGAGGCAAGTTTCTAGTTTGTAATACATAAAGCAAATAAAACTCCAATAAAGTAGCCATAGCTATTCTATCTGAAAAAATAAGAGACACCTGAGGAGGAGGACAGCTGCAGTGTGAGGTAAGCAAACAGGAAAAACATCAGTCAAGGGGCGTGAATTCTCTACAAACTCAGCCTAAATTCCACAACAATGAGTGAGGCAACTAACAGGTCAACTCAAAACCACTTACCTAAGACAAAATAAACCAACTGAGTTCTGGAGCTCTCTACCATGGGCCAGAGTTTACAGTGTGGGTCCATGCTATTGGGTGAGAAAAAGCAATCCAGATGCTTCAGAATTTTAGAAACAATAGAACAGAACCTCCCAGACAAAGCATGTATAGCATCTGGGACTCATGCAGAAAAGGAAACTGTGATTCATTCTCCAGGGAAAATATAACCAACAGAGACGAATTACAAAATGCTACAAAGGTTGAATTAGCAAAGAACTCACTTATTAATGAAGCGACAACGATCAAACTCAGGGCCTTCTGCAGACTTGGCACGTGTTCTGCCACTGAACTGCACTCCTACCCCCTTGGTTTTTGGTTGGTTGGTTTGTTTGTATTGTGTTTTGTATTTTGTTTTTGTTTTGAGTCAGAGCCTCACAATATAGCTCAGCAAGACAGCCCTGAACTTGAGATGTCCTGTTTCTACTTCCTGAACTCTGGCCTTACAAGGATAAACTACCATGTCTGGCTGCAAGCTAGGATTTTAAGGAAGATGTTATAACTATGATAAGACATACTATATGTTAACAATGAAGGAAAAAGCAGGGAACTTTTGGCGGCAGATAAGCGACTTCATAAGAGGAAAAAACTGAAAATCTAGAATAGAAAATCAGAAACATGAAATGAAAAATCCAATGGCAGGCTTGCCTATACGAATACAGGCCAAAGGAGAAATGCATATGAACTTGAAGACAGATCAACAGAAAACTAATTAGTCTAATTACTGAAGAAAATGACCACACCCCCAAGACATGTAGGATAACATTAAAAATATACTTTAATGGAGCATCAGAGGAGCAGAAGGTCAGAATACACTGAAAAATTATTTAAGAAACGGCCAAACTTTTTCTCAGTCACAAGCTTTATGTAAAGGGGAGAGGCACTGAAAAAATCAAACACCTCGCAAAGATACTACAACTGATTACATACACAAAAAGAAAGAGGTCTTCTTAAAGCTCAGTGGATAAATCAAAGATCCGGTTGAGGTAACAGTATCATTAGCTGCACAGGAGTTGTAACATATAAAAGTTTTTTTCAACAAAACGCGAGTTTCAATTAGTGTTTTGT